>NC_052050.1:157265824-157546757 GCF_903992535.2 Arvicola amphibius
TGTGTTCTCATATACACAAACATACATGTTTACAATAACTCACATATGCACAGATGCACACATGCACACATAGTCAACAGGGGTAGAACATACTCCAATATCCTTGTCAGTACATTATTGTGCAAACAATCAAAAAAGGCTCCTGTCCATAGTAAAATTACAACTGCATTTATAGTATGTTTGGAGACGCTAACCCTTTGTAACTGTAACCTTGTGGATTGTGCTTGTCCTTACATGAAAATGGATGTGTAATATGCTTAGGAAATGTCTTAGTAGGCAAAGGTTAACTTTTCATTAGTATAGCTATAAATTTTGTTAACCCAAGGGGCTGCAGTTTCACAAATAGGTCACTATTTATTGTGTTATTGCTTCTTGGTTTTAAGTCTTCTTAAAGAAGTCGTTGCGCCTGTTTTCCCCAACAGCTTGCTTAAGCACCTGGCAGGGTTCCCGACCTCTCCGCCTTCATCTGTTTATCGGTGTACACGAGACAATCTTGTAATCTGCCATGTGAACACTTTGTGGCTTCTTCTACAGCCTTCAAAAAAATTCTTGCTTTTAAAATTATAGAGCAACTTTAGCTGTTGCAATTCATTACTTCCCTCCAGCTGAGTAAAGTTGCCTTCTTTGAAGGATCCTCTAGTTGGTTGACAGTTCTGTCAGGTGATCGCAGTATTTGTGGATATTATTTTAGGGACAAAATTATTTGAAATGAAAGAGAGAGGGAGGTCTCTTGAATACGAGAAATGTTAAAAGGACTCCAAAGGAAAGAGAGGAGACCTTTCCACAGGTTTGATTTTATTCTGGGAAAGGAATTGCACCTAATCTGAGGCGTGCACCAGCTCACAGGGGAGAGTTTCCACCTAAGACAGACATTAAGGCAGAGTTTTCCTGTGTTCAGATGTTGTCTATGTTTGTTTCTGTGCGTGAGCTTTTCCTCCCTGCCTGCCAACATATATGTGCAGGCATGTGCACGTGCACATATTTTTTTTTTTTTGGTTTTTCGAGACAGGGTTTCTTCTGTAGCTTTTGGAGACTGTCCCGGAACTAGCTCTTGTAGCCCAAGTTGGCCTCGAACTCACAGAGATCCTCCTGCCTCTGCCTCCCGAGTGCTGGGATTAAAGGCGTGCACCACCACTGCCCTGCACTTGCACATATTTTTGTGGGAGTGCACGTGTTTTTAGAGCAGTGCTTGGCAAGTCATAAGTTGTTTCTATAGTGACCCAGAAAGCAGTGTAACTTGTTAATGTTAAAGGTGTCTCATGATATGTGCATATTATGGAAAGGTCTATGAAGGAATGGCACATGACCCCCATTCCTCTTGCACATATGGTACCATGACTCTCTCCTCCCTGTGACTCAATAGTGTGTTTCCTTGCTTGACTTGCACTGACCAGGCTTTTCATCGGGGGCTCTCTCTGCTGTGGATATAGGGGTGCAGTGTTTATATCCAGAGTTGGTGAGGAACTCTTATTTGTCAAAACAATACAGCTTCCTCAGATCTTTCCTGAATTCCATCGAGCAGTTCTCAGAGAGGACTAAGTTTTCTCAGCCCTTCTATGACTCTGCTCAGCTCAAAGTCACTGAGCTGGAATGGAGTGGGAGATCCCAGTTCTGCCAACTTCCTCCGCTCAGGTCTAGGAAGGGAGCTACCTCCTATGTGTGAGTGTGAGAATGTGTGAGTGTGAGCATGTGTGAGTGTGCACTTGGGGGTCGACTACGTTGGATGTCTTCCTTGATTACTTTCCAACTCACTTTGGAGACCACAGTGTCTCACCGAATGTGGAACTCACTAGCTGGACGAGGCTGGCTGGTCAAGGGGCTCCGTGGCTGTCCATGGGATGTGCCTCCTGGTCAAACTGGGGTCACAAATGTGCACCACTCTTCACAAGCCTTTACGTGAGTGCTGGAGATCCAAAGTCAGGCCTTCACACTTTCACAGTAGGCACGTCCACAGCAGAGCCATTTTCCAGTCCTGATAGCTCGAAATAGACTAGCCTTCGCTGACACTCTATACCTAACATCTTTTAAAAATGTAAACATTCTGGGCAGTTGTGCTAGCTGGTTTTATGTCAACTTGACATAAGCTAGCTTTATCTGAAAGAAGGGAACTACAATTGAGAAAAATACTTCTATAAGATCCAGCTGGAGGCAATTTTCTTAATTAGTGATTGATAGGGGAGGGTCCAGTCTATTTTAGGTGGTGCTATCCCTGGGCTGGTGGTCCTGGGTTCTATAGAAACCAGACTGAGCAAGCTATGAGGAGCAAACCAGTAAGCAACACTCCTCCAGGGTCTCTGTATCAGTTCCTGCCTCCAGGTTTTCTGCCTCGAGTTCTTGTCCTGACATCTTTCAAGGATGGACCACAATGTGGAAGTTTAAGCCAGACACACCCAGTTCCTCCTGACATGCTTTGGGTTACGGTTTCATTGCAGCCATCGAAACCCTAACTAGGACAGTTGCCCAGGTGGCTCATCAGGTCAGGGTGCTTGCCACCAAGCCGGATAACTTAAGTTTGATCTCCAAACCCAAGTGATGGAAGAAGAGAGCTGACTCACACAAGCTGTCTCTCTGACTCTCCACACTGACATATGTACCCACCCAGCACACACACATATAAGTTAATTCAATGTGTTTTTAAATAGTCAGGCTGGTGAAGATTGTCTTTACACGTATCTGAATGCTGAAAACACATTTCTTTTTGGGAACACTATGCATGTAACAGGAATCTATTGTCACTTACATGTGACACAAACTGCATAGAAGAGATAGAGGCTATACACCTATTTGTGACATCTAGAATAATTCAGCGTGATCAAAGAAAGCGTCTGCCTGATATGGATTTCACTAGAGGATTTTTGTTGTTTCGTTGAGTTTTATTTTTTGCCACTGTCTTGGAGTGAACATATTAATGTGCTTCCACTGTAGGAGTAAAGATAAACGTTTGAGAATGTATCTTTTATCTTCATAACAGAAAAACAGAAGAGGTGTACAAAGTTCACCTGGGACTGAGCTCCTCCATGTGACGCGCCTGCCACCCTCGGCTCCTAGACAGCTTTTCAAACATACCGGTGTGATGAAACTCCTCTGAACCGTTAGTCACTCTCGGAGGTGAAACCCACGCAGGAGTTTCTAGACTCCACAGCCCACTTCTGAGAAACGAACCTCATGCCCAGACAAGCCATTGGCTTTTCTGTCCCAGGGTACCGTAGTTTAGTTGCTTGCCCAACAAGGATCCACATATACTCCTCTGGCTAGTATATTCTTTGAGCCCATCTCTGGTTTTGATTTTAGCACACAGTGCAGTTAATGAGGAAGAATATTCAAATCCCAATCTCTGTCTCCTCAGCAAGCTGAAATTCTAACTGATGGAGAAGCCACAGGGCCCTTCTTCCTACACAGTGTGACTCACACCCTAGCCCTCTCTGGTTTCCTGCTCTTCCTCCTTCTCATGAACATACTATGGCTTATGCATCAGTCTTTCCTCCCTAAGTTCAAGTTATTGGTTTTATTCTTTTTAACACTGTCATTCTTTAAAATGAGTTTTCCACCTTCTGAAGGAACCCTTCTGGATTCCAGCTCATGTTGCCAGGACTGTCAACCCTGGTCGCTCTTGAGATCCACTTGCCGACCCTGGAGTGCTCCGATGCTTCAAATAGCACTCAGTCATTATGTTCTTCATTGCCTGCCCCTGCGCTGGCTGGCTTTTCTGCCCTCGGTGGCTTGTTCAGGAGGAAGCCAGTCTCCCAGACTTCCTATCACTCACTCCAGAAACATCTTCGGCAAGCAAAAGAGGAGGTGACTTATTCCTGCTCTCTTCCATGAGGAGGTGACTTACTCCTGACGCTTCCATCCTGAAATTGGCTTACATTAAAATTTAATCCATGAGATGTGTTAGAGAAGAGAAAGGTAGGTTATTTTGAAAACAAAGAATGAGATCCCATCTATCTCAGGATCAGGTTGAATCATTATTGTTTTAACTTAGTGTAAACATCACAGGATTATTTTTCCGAGATGTAATTCACCTACATCTGCATAATAATGGCGTTAAAAATAACTGAAACTGCTTCTTTTCCTTGTTGGCTAAGTGTAGTCTTTTAATTTCAGTTATTGTGTTTCTCTTTCTCTCCCATTTGTAGTTCTTCAGATTGAACCTACAGCTTACAGTGAGAGACAAGCTACTCACTTAAGACACCACTAAAATCTGTCCTTCTGGACTCAAATTAGCAGTGTGCCATGGGAGGGGAGAGAGGTGTAGGCTTTGAGGAAAGGGATGCTTATTATCTAATAAATATGGTTGTGGATTCTATATGTCGACATTCTAATATACCAGGTTAGTAAGTACCTTGCAACAGAGCCTTTATGGTATAGATGGTATAAACATGAAAAGGGAATAGTGGAGACAGCAGACAGCGATTATAGATGCCTTTGGAATCACCTGTGCCATTTTGACAGCTTTATCTTGTTTCTTGTTGGTAGGAACTCCCAGGCCCAAGAGTTATCCCTGCTTCAGGCTATGGAATCGAGTAAAGGACAGGCTTGTGACACTATGCCTGGCTTGGTTACGACGTTCTAACTTCCATTAACTTCTAGTGATTTCCTATAAGGTCCCTCCATACTGGTATAAAATGATGAGGTTGCATACAATGTTTACATGGATTTACTTATATTGTGTAAGGTACTGTGGCTGAGGGGCTTCCTCATGGACTGGCTAAATCACAATATTTTATTGGAAATGTGTTTGGGGAGAATTTTTGTCACTAATCAGAAATTCAACAAAAAGAAACCCAAAGTTCTAGAATGTACTCAAATGACGTGTTAAACCCTCACCTGGCATTTCCACATAAACCAAACTAGACCTATTTTTTTGGTGGCCATAATATATAGTCTTACAGAACCTAATTTGAATATGGAAAACTGGGATGGTTTTACCTTCCTATACTGTGAAAGGAATGAACCCTGCCCTTTGCGTTTTGCAACTTCCCGTTTGACAAATCTCCATTCTTTCAGTGTTCCCAGCACCCACACCTCCTCTGATAGGAAAATAAATTCTGTAGAACCCTCCTCTTGGTTTCTTAGGGCACTTGTTTAGAATTCAGGACACCTTATAGGGCTCTTTCCAATGTACATTGGCCTAAGGATGCAGGAGGAGAGAGACCAACATGGTGGCTGCTTCGTGTGCAAACCCTGGCTGTCAGGGTGCCTGACATCCTCTGGCTTGGTGGTCTTGGCGTAGGTGGGGACCCAAGCAGGGTACAAGAGCTGTCCTGACTTCAGGGGACTGATGTTTGCCCCTGAGATACCCACCCCGTCTGACCGGAAACCAGAGGACCCTAGTTTTCCCCAGCATGTGTCTGCTGCTTTTCCTTTCTTGGAACTCCTAGAGTCAACACTAAGGGGCACCAGAGCCTTGGACTGCAGCGCCAGCCTGGAGGGCGCTGCGGAAGTCCTGGCACAGAGGAGCCCACCCGGCGGGCCCCGGAGGCAGGCACAGTATGCGGGTGCCCTAGGGTCCTCGGGGTTCTCTGGAGGATTCCTCAGAGATGAGACTCCTTGAGCATTACGCTGGAGGGACGCACTGTACTGATGGTGCTTCCCCAGGGCTGGGGAGACCTTTGGAGGAGGAAATATGGTCA
Organism: Arvicola amphibius; assembly: GCF_903992535.2. NCBI lineage: Eukaryota > Metazoa > Chordata > Mammalia > Rodentia > Cricetidae > Arvicola > Arvicola amphibius. Next base: position 157,271,458 of record NC_052050.1, read on the forward strand.
GACATGGAGTGTAGTGTGGTCATAGCTGCAGCGCACACGCGGTGCTGGGGAACAGCACCATGCAGGCAGACATACAGACACAAGCACCCCGCGTCCTTTCCGACCCATAAACCAATCTGGGACACAAACGAACGCGGTGGAGCTGTCTAGGGACCCAAAGAACGTTCAGACTGAGCCTGCAAAGTCACCTCGTCCCTCCTCCTGTCAACCTACTCTTTTCTGTAGACTGTCTAGTGAGGGAAATTGTGTCCGCCCCTGGTCCCCAACAGGAACCTCTTAGCCACCCTCCCGTGTGTGGCTCGGACTTGTCCCCTGGACTGCGGGGTATTGAGAAGCTGGACACCCGGGACAGCAGTGTTGGCCACTCAGCCCGCGTCCTGACACCGAAATAAAAAAAGTGGGGAGGGTCGGCAAGCCGAGGGCAAGAGCCTCTGTGCACTGGGCCCGGAGAGGGAGGCGGACAGCTGCTCCCCAAGCCGCCGCCCGGCGCGTCCTCATCCTCCTCCCCGGGCCGAGCCGCCACCACTGCACCAGGATGAAGAGACCTCAGGGCGGGAGGAGATGACGCAAAATCCAACGCTCCCCCCAAAAAAGTGTGCCTCCAGGGCGAAGATGGCGGCAACTTAGCCTGGGGACTGAAGATGACTGTGGCCTCCGGAGGCCAAGCGCAGGTGACTCGGCCCCCGGCGGCGCCCGCGGGCAGACCTGCAGCGGCCGAGGCGACAGTCGGAGCGCGGGGTGGGGGGTGGGGGGAAGGGACAGCTCCGCCGGCGGCCGCCCAGGCTCGGGGCGCGGGGAGAGCCAGCGCGAAGTAGGCGCGGGAGGCGGAGGAGAAGCCAGCGACGGAGAGGAAGGAGGAGGAAGAGGAGGAGGAGGAGAGGAGGAGGGGAGGCGCTCCGGTCGCCGTCAGTGGGCAGCGGAGACGCGGCATGCCCCTGGCAGGGGAGAGCGGGCTGTCCTCAGCTGGGCCATGGGGACCCGCGCGCTGACAATGCCGGGGTGACAGGAGCAGCGCCAGCCACCCCGCCACCACCACCATCACCTCTCGCACTCAGCCTCCCCACCGGCCAGCACAGCACCAGCCTCCGCGTCTCTCTCTCTCTCTCTCTCTCTCTCTCTCTCTCTCTCTCTCTCTCTCTCTCTCTCTCTCTCTCTTATTGTCTCCCACTCTCCAGGGGATGGGGTCGGCTGATGATTAGATCGGAAGCAATATCTTTCTCTAAAGTATGGTAATATTTATGTAGAGAGAGAGAGAGAGAGAGAGAGAGAGAGAGAGAGAGAGAGAGAGAGAGAGAGAGAGAGAGAAAAAAAGGGAGGAGGGGATACGGAAATTAAACCCTTTAAGTCAATGCATATTGTGGTGACACCGGCACAGGAGCCCTCACGGTGGAGTCGGCCAGGGCTGTGCGTTCCCAAAATATGACCAGGGGTGCTTGGATGTGTCGGCAGTATGACGACGGCTTAAAAATCTGGTTGGCAGCACCCCGGGAGAACGAGAAACCGTTCATCGATTCAGAGCGGGCTCAGAAATGGCGACTGTCTCTGGCCTCTCTCTTGTTTTTCACAGTCCTGCTCTCTGATCACTTGTGGTTTTGCGCCGAGGCCAAGCTGACCCGGACCCGGGACAAAGAGCATCACCAACAGCAGCAGCAACAGCAACAGCAGCAACAGCAACAGCAGCAGCAACAGCAGCAGCAGCAGCAGCAACAGCAGCAGCAGCAGCGGCAGCAGCAGCGACAGCGGCAGCAGCAGAGGCAGCGGCAGCAGGAACCCTCCTGGCCCGCGCTCCTGGCCAGCATGGGGGAGTCCTCGCCCGCCGCCCAGGCACACAGACTCCTCTCCGCCTCCTCGTCCCCCACCCTGCCCCCCTCCCCGGGAGGCGGCGGCGGCGGCAGCAAGGGCAACCGAGGCAAGAACAACCGGAGCAGGGCTCTTTTTCTAGGAAACTCTGCCAAGCCGGTGTGGCGCCTGGAGACTTGTTACCCTCAGGGCGCCTCCTCCGGCCAGTGCTTCACCGTGGAGAGCGCGGAGTCGGTGTGCGCCAGGAACTGGAGTCGGGGGGCGGCCGCGGGGGAGGAGCAGTCGTCCAGGGGCTCTCGGCCAACTCCGTTGTGGAACTTGTCGGATTTTTACCTTTCGTTTTGTAATTCCTACACACTTTGGGAGTTGTTCTCGGGGCTGTCCAGCCCCAGCACTTTGAACTGCAGTTTGGACGTGGTGCTCACGGAGGGCGGTGAGATGACCACGTGTAGACAGTGCATCGAAGCTTACCAGGACTACGACCACCACGCGCAGGAGAAGTACGAAGAGTTTGAAAGTGTGCTGCATAAGTACTTACAGTCGGATGAGTACTCGGTGAAGTCATGTCCTGAGGACTGCAAGGTAGGGCCAATAAGTTCCTTTCCCCTTTACTGCGGCTTTTCGTCTGGTTCATGTGTTTACCTGGCTAGGGTTTTATAAGTTTAATCACGTTTGTATGGCTATAAGAACTTGACTCCCTGCTAGAGTTGGGGACAGCTGGTGGGTTCCTGTCAGTGTCCTTGGACTATCAGGGAAGTCCATCTTTTAAGACACCAAAGCCAAGCTTTTAGCTGCTTCTTCGAGCTATGCGGTTGGCTCAAACTCCCTTACTGCTTGTCGGGAGGATAGGGAGGGGAACACCGCACACAGGTAGTCAGAAGGGCTGGAGACAGGCATAGAGAAGACGGGTGGACCTGCCTACAATACTCCTCCACTTCTAACATATCTGAAGTTGGCTGACCACAGGAACAAGATAAAGTGTAACTGTTGCTATAGGGTGAAAACAGCCGAACGTTTGCATCTTATGAGTTTTATGGGGGTAGCTCTTGTTCCTCAGAAAGTCTGGAGGCCTGTTCTCCTTAAGACTCCTGTTTTCTCTTAGACATCTATGTAGTTATTGACCTAGGTGCAAAGCTGTTATTAGCTATCTACCAATCGATTCTCAATGTTAGGCTGGTAATCATACTACCTTATGTAATTGCTTTTATTTTGTTTTGTTTTTTCTTTGCATACTCTGACGAAATAGTAAAAATGACAAATCTTTGGTTCTATGAGTTAAAATTTGGGGAAATAATTAGTAACTTGTGTTATAGTCAGCAAGGACTCTGACCTTGCTGATTAGCAAAGGGGAAGTCTAGGAGAGTTTCTTGGACATTGGAGTATGCTACCCAGGGCTGCTGGCGGTGCTGCTGTCCGAGGTTCTGAAATGGGGCTTGCCCAAGGAGGCCTAGATATTGAAGGTACTGCAACGACCTTTCGCGCAAAGACCTGAGGACAGGATCTCCAGAGGTGGGAAGGTTAGTTTTATAAAGTAATTTCCGGAAGAGCACAAAAAAGTTGCGTTGTTTTTCAAATGAAATAAGACACCATAACTTCATCCTTTGCCTACCTCCTCAATCCCATGTGCTCAGAGAGCCTCCTTCACTTGCTTTCTATGGGGGAGGGGGGGGGTCAAGTGTCATATTGATCAAAGGGTCTGTAATGCTTTGACCCAGGGATCTTATTTTAAGACAGATCAAGAGCCACACATGACAGCCGAGCCAAACTTACACTGACCTTGCTCATGTTTTTTCTTCCTTCCTTTCTTTCTTCCTTCCTTCCTTTCTTTTCCTTTTTCTTTTTTAAGATCAGAAACTTGAACTGGAATTCAAAATCGTCAGTTTATCGCATTAACCGAGATTTCACTTCAGTGGATAAGCCAATATTTAAGTTCTCTATGTATGTTTTATCCACTCCTAGGAAGTAAAATCAGCTCTAGGGATAGAAACTCACAGTGGACGACTGACGCACGTACTGCATTGCTATTTATCCTGACTGGATTGTCGTATAAGCATAAAGATAAAGAAATGATAATTCTACTGCCAGTGAAAGTGTGGCATAGATTCCAATAATTTTGAGTAAAGAACAATGGCAAAAACTTGCATTTCTGTAAGCCCTCATCGGCACGTCATGCGATTTTAATTTCCTTAGCTCAGGATTTAAGAGGGAGTCTGTGCTGTCAAAGGACCACAGCCATTCTCTACCTTAGTGGAAGTGTCCAAACACATGGAGGGTTTCTTTTTCTCTTCATCTTCATTAATTCCCAGCATGGAGTTTATTTCAACAATAGAAAGGTCTACTGTAAATATTCTGTGACGTCATGAGACACTCGAAGATTATATTTATATTGTGTATATATTATAATATTGTGTATATTATATGTATATTCTGGATAAAGTAGAAATTTGTTAACACTATAAAACTCTTAGCTCTTTTAAATAATTCCTCTTCACATTGAAAAGTAAACATGGATGCCTGTATTTCTCAGTGCAACAGAATTTATTGCTGGAGATGCCTTGATGCCTTGCATTCATTTCTAAGTGGTAGAGAAGAGGCAAATTACTTTGCCAGTCAGTAGGATATACTAATTTCACAATAGATGCTTTTAGCTTAAGGCACTAGTGCTCTTGGTTTAAGGTAAATGAACCAACTGGTTGTAGGTAGAAAATGATATGTGCATATTTCCTTTCTTCGGTGAATAATCTCTCTGATTCTGAAACAGTCATACATATCTTCCTACAAAAATATAAAAGACAGTTTAAAGAATTTGTTGATTTTGGTGCTTGTAACTGACTTTTTGAAAGCATTGTCTTATTTTACTGTAATTGCAATTACCAAATGCCTATTGTCAGGAGCTTGCTTCAGATTCATGCAACCCCCCCCATCTTATTTTTTTTGGCAGTTACAAAGCCAGGGATAGGCTAAAAGGATAGGCTATCTAAAAATGTAAGCTAAGTAAACGCATTGTGTATCTATAATTGCTAGCATGCTCATATAATACAATTTTAGTTGTTTATAAATATACTTACTATAGATAAGCTCTATAGCATCCTGTTAGGGTTAGAAATTAGGGGTATTCATATTTTAGGAGAAACACATTGCTTTTTTTAAAGCTGATATTTAATAACTTTTTCAGTTAAGATGTATTATTTCATATTCTCCCCCATTGGAAATCCATTCTATGAAATAAGAAGTCATTAAATTAAAATTTTATGTAACATTTCTTAACAAGCTTTTCTGATCACTTATGCATTTTAAGAAGCCTTAAATCACATCTAATATAATTATATGACTTGAAAGTGAACATTACAGTATATACCAGTGACTACACCATGCTGGGGGATGGGGCAGGAGGATTACAAATTCCAGGCTAACATGGGCCGTTAATCAGCTTATGGTTTGTTTTGTTTTATTTTGTTTTTTTAATTGTCTTGAATTCATAATAAGTACAGACCAAATACAGCCAATTTACTTTTAAAATTCCTTGCTTTGTAACGTATTAGAAAACTAATCTGTACTCTGGTGTGCTTTTAAACATCGTAATAAATAGTTGGTCTCACTTTTTTTTATAAAAAGCAAATATTTGCATTTATGAAGAAATGCACATATATAAATATATAACTTAAACTTTGCCATTTAAGGTCCTTTGATTGTATAAATCAGGCAGCAAAGTTGTGGGTAATTTTCTCTGTAGTTTATGGCAGCATTCAAAACAGCATCTTTAGCATATTAAAGAATATGACAAACGTGCTGAAATTTTCACGTTACAGACAATATAAAAATGACATTTTCTCAGCTCCAATTTACAAATATATGCCATTTTTTATGCATGACTTTTACAAGATTTTTCTCTTCTAATCACACTTCTTGTTTTTTCTTCTAAGTACTGAGCATTCTAGAGAATGCATTCTATGAAAATGAGGTTTGAGAGTATATGCATGTTTGTGTTACATGTGAGCTTCCGTTGCTACTGACATTATTTACTTAACACTTTCAGATACTTGATGAAAGAACACAGGTTTATTCTAATGTAGGTCATGGCAAAGTCTAAAACCCAGTTATGTCTGTATAAATTCTAGTCTTCATGCTGCCAAACATGCATGGACGCTCATTATTTTATTTTTACAATCTAATATTTAAGCTAGTGAACTGCTTATATTTAGCAGATACAGACTGCAAAACACCTCATGAATATTAAGGACTTGAAGCTTCCCTAATACTTTGGAGTTTTTTTTTTTTTTTTTTTTTTTTGGATCTGAACTGCTCACAGAATCATCTGGTTTGAGGTCACTGAGTCTGAATTCTGTGCTGTGGACTTTGCATACAAATGAGGAAACAAAACAGTTCTTGAGGGGACTAAAGAAATACCTGGGAAGAGAGACCCTCAGCTTAAGACCTTGAATTTCCCCCATCAGACTGGCCTGTGGGCATGTCTGTGTGGCATTTTCTTGATTAGTAATTGAAGTAGGGGGGCACAGTTGGAAGCACCATCCCAAGGCAGTTGAGGTCTTGGGCTGCACAAGAAAGAGAGATGGATTGTGAGTTTGATTGCTAGCCGGTAAGCTGTGCTCTCCCGCGGTCTCTGCTTCAGTTCCTGCTTCCAGTTTCCTTCCTTGAGTTCCTGCTCTGATTTTCTTGACGATGCTCTGAGACACAGTGATGTAATAAACCTTTATACCCTCACATTGGATTAGGTCAGTGTTCTATCACAACAGCAGGAATGCAAGCCAGATCGGCTCTTCATCCTTCTTATTTTAATGTTATGTCTGTAAGTTCCAAGGGAAAGTTTTTAAAACATAATCATTTTAGTTTACGTGTCTGTGCATGTGCCTGAGTGTACATATGCACACCGTGTGCATTCAGGATTCCACACGGGCCGGAGGAGGCGCTCAGTGTCCTGGAGCTGGGGTCAAGGTCCTCTGCAAACGCAGAAAGTGTTCCTAAGAACCTGGCCACTCTCTCCAGCCCTGAACACTGCCTTCATTCCAAGTCTGAACTTTCAGCATTGCTTTGCCGTTCGTAGCGACTGTGCACATGTCACTCTTTAGAGGATGGAGAACACATCTAAGAATAGATCTTCATTTGCATTCTGCTACTTTATTATTATTCTCTGTTATGTCCGTAATTGAATGGGTCTTCTGCGGGATCAGGTAGTCTGGCCATGCAGATGAATAGGACCATTTTAAAGTCAAAGATACCATCATAATCATTTTATGACTCAGATTTATGTTTTTTTTTAAAGAAATATGTTTGCAGCATGCAGTTGCTGATCTATCACTGGCCTTTCCCTCCTTGTAGAAAACGCTTCACAATGCGCATTAATGCACAGTGTCTGCAGTGTTCCAGGCCAAGAGGTGTGTTTTTACTCCAGACTTGTAACTGGGTCAGATTAGCAGCTATATAGGACATAACCTAGATGTTCATGTATGTTGGTTTTAATCACTTTTGTTGAATGAGGTCGATTTCTGCTTATGCAAGGAGAATTAAAGCAAGGAAATAGGAAACCAAGCAGAGACCCAAACCTCACACCCCTTCATGTGGAAAAATCACAATCCACTGTGATTGCCTTTCCTGCTAAACCTAGTCTACAAGAACAAAGTATAAGTATCTATTTCAAGGGACAGAATGTTTAGGGTTATATGAGCTGTTGCTTGAATTTAATTTCTCATAAAATCAAGCCAATCTTATAATGACTAAGCCCCAAGCACTTTGCTGTTCCTGTAGGCTTAGGTCATAAAGTTATTTCTTTACTATCACTGGACATAGACTGCAGATCAGTATTTGTGGGGCCATGTTGGAGGATCGTCTGGTGTCTAGAGATTCTACTGGCAATTATCTGGCGTCATGTGCTTGGGCTTGTTCAAACTTTAACCAGTGATTAGAAGGCTCTGCCCAATTCTTTTGGTGCTTGTATCTCCATCGTGCATAACAGTCATAGTAAAAGTGGAACTAGCCAGATACACTGTGGAAATGTAACACATACAGACATAGGATAAGGAATGAAAGTGAGAAGGTTGAGCAAGTAAATGTCAGCTACCTGATGCAGGGAGGCAATGAGGCAGAAGCAACCTTGGAGCTAAGGAGATGCCTGGGTGTGGAAAGGCGGCCCTGATGACTGGCTTCCTGCTGGGCCAAGTCGTCATATCCATGGGCACAGGGATGTGGAGACTGAGTGACAATATTTGAGATGCTCCAACTTCATTATTTCTGCTTCTAACTTCTATTTCTGCTTCAAACGTACAACATCCAGGCTTTACTGAAAGTATCCGGCTGCTTTTCAAGGTAACGTGTTGGCCTCCTGCGGTACTTCATCTGCTCATCTCATCAAGTCAGAGGAATTACTCATTTTTGACTCTTTTTTTTAAACATTGATAAGTTATATTTTCTTTCTTTTTTGTTTTTTCTATAGCAGTTCTGTAAGTATTTGACACCCATATACAGTCTTTTATAAGACACACACTGCTAATGAACACAGATTGATTCCAAGCTTAGTTTAGGAAATATTTTCTTTCTTAACAGAGCCTGTTCCCTCTGCAAGGGATTAAAAATAACCATCATTTTGATCATATATTTAATATAGTTTCCGTAATGAATAATTTTAATTTGCTCTCAGGTTTGATTTCAAAATAAGATAAGTTTATCATATGTCCTTTCTTAGTAGGCAGTGAACGATATAAGAAATACATTATACTAGATGCATGGAAATATTTAATTTTTAAGTAATGATGGTGGATCCCTGGGCTTCCTTTTGTCTTATTCTAGATTCAGTTATTTATAAACAAAATGATCCCACGTGGTAGAAATCTTATGGGACATTGATATTCCTTTCACATTTAAGGACAGCTTCACTCTTGTTAATGATGTGTCCATCCTTGTGTGGGGTGAGTGAACATAGTCATCATTTCTAGATGTGTTCAGGAAGCCTCTGTGCTCCAGAGAAGAAATGGTTCCCATTAACACTGTGAAGCTGATGGCTTTTAGCCTCCTTCCTCTCTATTTCCTGTCTCCCTTGTTGTTCTGGTTTCTTGCTGTCACCTGATATGTCCTTGCCTGCCACTTGGAAATTCAGCTACATGCCCCACAGTCTCATGGGAAGTCCAAAGTTTAGAATTCTTTCTTCTCTGCAGCTCCCTTCAGAAATGGTGGGTCTCTTTCCTACTGAAGTGCCACTGACATTGTTAGTACATTGAACTAAGCTGTGAAGGGTGGTGGAGACATGGAACTCACAGACCACACTGCTAATGACCCAGACACTTAAGAGTTAGGAGCAGCCAACAGGGCTCAGAACTTCTTAGAAATCAGAAACGATTTTTATTGCATTCAGTCTCCATGTCTGCCTTGTGAGATAAACCTGTGGTTGGTTGGCTTTATTAGTATTGACTTCTGGTGAGGCAAAATAGCATATGTCAAAATCATTTACCTCTTCCACCTCTTTCCACATAAAAGAAAACCAAGAGAAAGAAGAGGAAGAGAAAGAAAGGGGTTCCCCTTTCTCTTTTAAGGGCATGCTCCTGAGGTCCAGAAAATCTTCCCTAGAGTTCATCTCTTGAAGTTTCCACCATTTTCCAACCAGCCTAGGCCTGGAATCAAGCTTTTAGAGCATGGATCTTGGGAAATCCAAACTTGAGATAAAGAAAAATAGTTTTGAGAAAGAAATAAAATTATTCAAGATGTTATACACTGCAGAAGGGACATTTAGGTCAGGGAGGAGCTGGTGAGACAGTTTAGTGGTAAAGGTGTTCGCTGCCCAGACTGACCACCTCAGTTCAATGCCTAGATCCTATGTTATGGAGGAGGAACATAAACTTCACAAGCTGTCCTCTGAGCTCCACTTCTGTGCTGTGGGTATTGCACATGCACACACACACACACACACACACACACACACACACACTTTTTAAAATTATCCCAATTAATTTAGCAATTGGGTCTTGATGGCATTACACTCGTAGATTTAGTGAATGAGAAGAATAGAGGCCAAGGGTGGTGGGTGAAGATGGAAGTTGCCAGTGAATGAAGACCAACCCAGCTACTTTCTTTAAGTTTGTCACGGAAAAGAGAGAATAAGTGGACATCAGCTTCATTGAAGAAACAACTTACAATGAAATGAACCTGATACTTACAGCTATTGACCTAGACCAGGGTGGGGAGTTGGAAGAACTGTATTCATCAAAGTAGATGGTTTTATATCTCCACCATTGCTAAAGCTTTTGGGGAGGGAGGATCACACACTCTTTAACATCCAGACTCCTTCTTACCACTAGGCCTTTAAGAGGAACGGTAATTTACTTGCAGTAGTCCAGAAAATAAATATAGTCTCAATTAGAATATGCTTCAAGCAAATATACATCTCATTTCAGAATAATAGGAAATACTGAATGGTGTTAAGCAATGGATCAGCCACTGTGTAGCTGACTTAGTTCTCACTTTCATCATTTGCTGCTTCCATGACACTGCCCAAGTGACCAACAACAGAGGCTCTAGCCAGCCTCTTTCATAAAGCTGTGCCTTTGTTAGGGATTGTGTTGCTGTGAAGAGACGTCTCATGACCACAGCAACTCTTACAAGGGAAAACATCTAATTGGGGTGGCCCATTTTCAGTTTAAGAGGTTCAGTCCATTGTCATCATTCATCCTCGTCCTCATGGTGGGGAGTTTTGCTGGCATGCAGGCAGACATGGTGCTGGCGAAGTACATCTTGTGGACAACAGGAAATTGACTGTGCACAGGAAACCTCAAAGCCCACCCCCACAGAGACACACTTCCTCCAACAAGGCCACACCCACTCCAACAAAGCCACACCTCCTAATAGTGCCACTTCCCATGAGCTTATTGGGGCCAATTACATTCAAACTACCACAGTGTGTTTCTTGTTTATATGAGCTCATTTAACTAGGATAGAGTGATGCCCCGTAAGTCGTAACAAGTCATGAAAACTAATGTCGTCCTCACCGGAGGTCTTAGGAGCTTTCTGGTCACTCGTTTGCAGGTTTCATAAGTAGACATTTCATCACACGCAATGGAATCCTGAGCTATTGTGCAGGACTACATTCTTCTTTCTGAGAAAATGACTGAATTATTTAATAACTCTCAAATAAAATGTTAAACAAAAGCTCAGATGGAATAAAAGAGTTGCAGTCTATGTATTTCAGATTGGAAATGAACACAAGCTCTATTTCAGCCTGAACAGATCCTGTAGGCAAGCTAAGCAAGACCATCTAGGGAGGAACGATGAGGAAGATCGGGGTCTTATCCACAACCTCCTCAACTTGAGGGTAAGAATAATCTTGAGGGAGCCGGGTGGTGGTGGCACACACCTTTAATCCCAGCACTTGGGAGGCAGAGGCAGGCAGATCTCTGGGAGATCAAGACCAGCCTGGTCTACATGAGCTAGTTCCAGAACAGGCTCCCAAATTACAGAGAAACCCTGTCTCAAAAAGTCAAAAACAAACAAACAAAAAAGAATAGCTTTGAGGGCAGCCTTGGGTGGGGCATCTTACTAGAAACTGAAAGGTCAGAGCATCTGGATTCATTTTTAAAGACGGTGTACTGAACTTTGACCTCCTATATTTACATAGTATTTGCTAAATTCTGTGTTCTGCACTGTAGCGCACACACAGGCACTCCATTCGTAATAATTAGTATTCTTTTGACTAGAGATGGCCTTGGCTTTGAACCAGACTCACTGGACATGGTAGCTACAGCATGTGCCAGAGTACAGGGGACAAAGTGGAGTCAAAAAAAAGACTATCCTCTGCTCCATGGATGCGGTGAAGCTTTCCATGAGGAAACAAAGATGCAACAAGACACGGTGACAGGAGACAGGCGTCACCCAGGAGAAGTTTGCTATCTGTGCTTCCAGCGTGGTTCCAAGGACACGGAAGGGTCTTTCTAGGTGCAGCGCAGTCCACAGAAAGCAAAGGGTTCTGTGGATGGACCTGGTGCATAGGGATGCTGGGAGGGAATCAGGAGCAAATGAGATGAGACCTGTCCAGTATGACCCTTGATAGCGTCTTTGCTTGGACTATCTGGTTGCTTGATAGTCTCAATTATTCCTTCTGACACTTTCTCCACACAGTAAGGACCCCACAGTGTGAACTGTGCAATAAGAATGCCATTGGCAGCCCCAGGCAAAGATGAGAGTCCTTCACAGGGATAAACGAGCAGTTTTCTTAGTCTAATGACCATTTTTCTTCATCTTTTACCATTCTCGTTCCTGGCAATAGCACTTAGTTCTGAAAAGGGCAGGTCACAGCAATGTCAATATAACATTATCCTCTGTTTCCTGTTCATCTATTTATTTGGTCTGAATATTTTAAAAGCTAGCAAACCAAGCATATATTCCTGTCCTGGGAGAGGGAGGAACTGAGGGTAACTCATAAGTGAACATCTGAGTGACACAGTCCTTCTTCCCTTGTGCTCATATTGATCACTGTTATATTCTCAAACATTCCTCTGGAGCATGTATGACCCAGTGCCATGGTGGCACTGGGATAGAAAAGTTTGATCTTTCCCCTATGCTTTCCTACATTTATCTTGACATACTAATTCAATCCTATAGCTATTTCTCTGTGGAGTCAGCAAGACTGAAATCACTTTATAAGGAATTACACTCTCTTATTGGTTCCTTGCAATCAACAAATCACATAAAGGCAACCCAAGAAAATATATCCACTTTATTTAATTTTAATATTTTTAGAGAATGCCATGCATGAGTATTGTGTTTCCTGCCCTTTTCTCTCTCACTTCTAGCTTCTTCTGTGCCTGCCAATTCCCTCTTAGATTATTGACTTCTTTACATATTACTGTCACACACACACACACACACACACACACACACACACACACACACCCTCCTGATCCATTTAGTGTTGTTCTCTTGCACATGCGTTTTTAGGGCTGACCACTTGGGACTGGATAACCTTTGGAGATTCTTCCTCCCTCATTAGCCAGTAGCTCTTCAACCAGGTGTGGGGCCGTGTCAGACCTTCTCCATTCACACTGACATACCGATTGGTGCACTAGTATGTAAGTTCTATTTGGGCGACTCTGTTGTCCAGATGTCACGGTGACACCTTCCTTGTCCTGCACAGAAGACCCTACCTTCCACGAGGCGATTTAAACCAGCCCCATATGACTAAATGCCAGATGGTAGTGGGTTGAAAGTCTGGCTCTGTCATGAGTCATCCCCCACGAAACAGTCGACATCAGGGGCCAAGTTAGCTTTCCTCAGCAAATGGGAGACCTAGCACGGAGAGAGGTTAAAGAATGTGCGAGGACCTCATAGTTCAGCACAGCAGATGAAGGATTCCTCACAGTTTATCACAGCAGGCCAAGGATTTCAGCCGACTATCATTTGGCTCTCAGTCACGGGGGACTGGTTTTAAATTATATTTATTGTCTGTTTTGGCACCAGCCGTGTGTTTATGATCATTTGGGTTTTGGTTTGTTTGTTTGTTTGGGAGGAAATGAAACAGATGGACTGGAGGATCGCAGCGGGAGTGGATGGGACAGAAATCAGTTCACATGTAAGAGTGAAGAACTTGCCTTTTCAGGTTTCAGCAGTGTTCCTGTTGCATCAACTTGAGGTCAGAAATTCAAGTGTTGCAGACATTAGAAGGGTCCAGGCCATTTGTCCCAGTGAGGGGATTGCTGGGAAGAAGCAAAGAGTGAGTGTCTAACTACGAGCGTCTACTGAGTCTTTTCCTAGGCAGTTACCTCCCGCTCAGACTTCTCTGAGAATAGTCATGACGTCACATACTTTGAGCCCTCAGCACTGCTTGAACACTAAGTGGGAAGCAAACACTGGAGACTTTATCCCAACCTCAGGAAGCAGCTCTCGTCCAAACCATGCTTTTGCTAGTCTAGTTGACATGCCTGGCAGAGATCTTGAACTTGATTTCCAGAGGGGATTTTGTTTTTAAAGGCAATGAGGATAAGTTCACCCTTAAGAATCAGAGAAGCTGTTAAAAGTCATCTGGGAAAAACAAATATTTTTTAAAAGGTCAGTCTGAATTTGAAAATGCGCAGGGACAGGATTCTTCTGCCTAGAATGAGCACTGGCTGCTCTAGGCCACGAGGTAAGAACTGGTCCACACGTAAGCCTCCCGAGACATTGGCATCCTGCCGCAATGTAAGCAATACAGTGGGGGAAAGTCAGGCAACTCACACAGTGCTCCGGGAGTGTTTCGTCTGCTCTGCTCCGTGGGATGTCTAGAAGTGAGAGTGTTTGTGTGTCTTGTCTGCCATTTATATTTGAGAATTTCACACATAAGCACTCTATTTACATATTTGAACCCACCTTTTACCCTGGCCCAACTCTTCATATACTCCTCTTGCTCTCCTCCAAATCCATGTCTCTTTCTTTCAAGTTATTATTGTTACATGTATAAATGAATGTGCATATGTGTCTATGTGTGCGTGTGTATGAATATATATAACCTACTGCATCCACCTAGTGTTGCTTGTATTTATGTGTGTTTAGTATTGACCACTTGAGATTGGGTAGGGTTTCTATTACTGTGACAAAACACCATGACCCAAAGGCAGGGTGGGAAGGAAGGGTTTATTTGGCTTATACTTCCATATTGTTGTTCACTCTCAAAGGAAGTCAAGGAAAGAACTAAAAACGGGACAGAACCTGGAGGCAGGAGCTGATGCAGAGACCATAGAGGGGTGCTACTTAGTGGCTTGCCACTCCTAGCTTGCTCAGTCTATTTTCTTATAGAACCACCAGCCCTGGCATGACACCACCCACAATGGGGTGGGCCCTTTCCCATCAATAACGGATTAAGACAATGTCCTACAGGTTTTCCTACAGCCTGATCTTATGGAGGTATTTTCTCTCCTCACTCCCCACTACTCTTTATATTTATTGAAAATAGGGTCTTCTCTTACAAAATGTACCCCAGTCACAATTTATCCTCCCTCTATTCCTGCTAGATTCCCCAATCTCTCCTCTGCCCAGGTACCCTCCTCCTTCATTTCTTCTCCAGAAAAGAGCAGATCTCCAAGAGATAACAGCCAAGCAGGACAAAACAAGAAACAATAAGACATAGTGCAATTCAATAGGAGGAAAAGAGTCCCAAGAACAGACAAAAGAGTCAAAAATGTACCCGCTCCCACTGTTAGGAGTCTCACAAAACCATCAAGCTAACAACCATAACATATAGGCAGAGAGGACCTGGTGCAGGCTCATGTAGGAGCCCATGTGAGCCCTGCTTAGTTGATTTGGTTCAATAGGCCATATTCTCCTGGTGACCCCCATCCTCTCTGACTCCAACAGTCTTTCCTCCCCCCTCTTTCATGAGGTTCCCCAATCTCTGAAGGGAGGGAGCTGATGGTAACCTCCAGTTTAGACTCTCTCTATGTATAATGTCTGACTGTGGGTCTGTTCCCATCTGTTGCTATGGGAAACTTCTGATGATGCCTGGACAAGGCACCAATCTATGAGGGTAGCAGAATACCATTAGAAATCATGCTGCTGTTTTTTTTTTTTTTTTTTTTTTTTTTTTTTTTTTTTTTTTTTTTTTTTTTTTTTTGCCTGTCATGCTTGGTTCTAAGCTACATCTCTGAGCTATCCAGTCCCCAGTTATTGGATAGCTAGGCTGTGTAAGCATGGGCTCTCATTGTGTGGGCCTCAGGTTAAACCAAACATTGGCTACTCTCACAAGTTCTGCACAACCATTGCCCAGCAAATCTTGCAGACAGGCCAGATTGTAGGTGAGGGGTTTCGTGGCTCAGTTGGTGTCTAGGTTTTTCTTTCTGTAGCCTGTAGCCTCTTTCTTTTTGTCTCACCAAAGAAACTAAAAAAGTCTCCATGCAGGCACCATTTTGACCTCTCTAGGCTCAACAAGCTGTGTGGATATTGTACTTAGCCATGGGGTATCACTGTCAGTTTTCAGAGAGCAGCCTCTGTCCTAGCGTTGACCTGGGTTGTTTAGAGGCCTCTACTGCGCCTCCTCAACCAACGGCTCAACTGAATGTAACCCAGTCTCACCTCTGGAAGTCTTGCCTGGCTCCATATGGCCAGTTGAGATTCCGTATAGGAGTCCTCATTAGGGTAACCCTCATGGATTTCAGTGGACTAGGTTTCCACCCCACCTCCCAAACGTCCCTTCCCAGTTCCAACTGCCTGTCCCCACACTTTCCCTCACTCCCCTCACCTGATCCCTTCTACTCTTTTTGCCACCAGAGTCATATTCTTACTGAGATTCCCTCCGCTCCAATGACTTTAGTTTGTGTCAAGTTGACAGAAAGCTACCCAACACACCTCGCAACCGCTGTTGATTGCTTGTAGTTCTTCATCCTGGGCAGGGACACCTTGTGAAATTCCCCCTGTCCACACTGGCATGTCAACTGGTACTGCCATGACACCTGCCTTGTTTAGGCAACCGTATTGGTTGATATTTGATATGTACCAATTCCTCTTGATGTCTAGAAGACACTGTCTTGGATCAAACATCTTGTTCTTATACTCTTTGTTTTCTTCTCTGATTTTTCTCTGAGCCTCAGGTGTAGGGATTACCTAGTAAATGTATCACGTCGGGATGGCCACCTCCTACAACCTTTTGTTCTCTGTTTTTATCAGCTGTGAATCTCTTCATTTTTGAAGTTGTCAGTTATTCAGTTATGCGGCCAACAATGTGATTTTTCTCCACCCCAGGAACTGGATTCTTGAAATCATTAGAAAATTTGATTAGCTTTAGGCATATTTTTGTCCTTATGACTAGGCCTGGGTTTCCACCACTACTTTTTATCTTCCCTCCTTCAAGTCTTCCTTTCCCATTTTCATTTTTTCCTCTTTTATTTTTGTAAATCCTTGAAAGTTTCTAGGCTCTTGAGCTATATTGATAGCCCTTGGATTTTTGGGAGAGAGTGGTTGCAAACCCAGGTTCCTCTTCCTTGGTCCTCAAGAGAACTCACAACAAATGTGTGCCCTAAGGCTCAGCTCTACCTTTGTGAAGTTAGGAAGCATCACAAGTATCTGATCACTTCTGTGTGTCTGATTTATTCTTTGATAAATATGCTTTTAATTTCTAAATGACCTTGAAATTTGGAAAACTAAGAAATCTCATTGATCATTAATTGATCATTATGTCATCTTAAGCTTCATGAAAATTAATTTTATTATATTGGTTGATTCAAGATTGTGCCAATTAAGAACAAAGTGTTTTTTTTAAAACTGTTGTCCTAAAATTTTAGAGACTGTTTCCTCAATTCTTGTTTTTAAAAAGATTAATTGGAATCTTAAACAATTTTAAAAAGTGTAAATTTAAAATCAGGTTTCAATTGAATAAACAGTTTTAGTGATACGTCATTTTCCTAACACTTATTTTTACTGTGTGTACAGAGTTAAAAAGAGAGCAGTGAGTGACTGTGGCTGAGACCTAGCAAACGTGCAAAGGCTGAAACTGATGATTTGTTAATAGACTTGGTTTTTTTGTCTAGTACCTGCTATAATTCAATGAATCACTCTAGGAAATGATGTACAATATTTATTCATATTAGATGAATGCTTAATTATCTCACAACATTCATTTTAAATAAATAAGAGCAAAAGCTTTATCTATTAAAATTTGCAATGTCCACAATCATATGATCATTGAACACTGTAATCTTTTGTTTGTTTGTTTGTTTGTTTGCTTTCCAAGGTAGGATTTTTCCGTGTAGTTCTGGCTGTCCTGGAACTTGCTTTATAGACTAGGGTAGCAATGCTTGCCTTTGTCTCCTGAGTGCTGGCACTAAAGGCACCACCACCTCCCAGTGATCATAATCTTACAGGGAGGTAGCTGGCAATCCTTAGCGACATTCAACTGTCTGTCCTGTCACACAGATCATTAGAAGATCCATAGAAATATTAGTTTGTTATAGATATAAAAACTTTCTGTCTTTATCCAAATGTATGTATCATCTAAATGGCCTGGAAGTCAGAATTACTAGGACAATATCGACTTTCTTGATAGAGCAGAAAAATTACAGATTTTTACACGAGTGCTTCTGTGTTCCTCCCTTGACTGTTAAGAACAGGTTTGAGTCAGCGTCATGT
Source organism: Arvicola amphibius (assembly GCF_903992535.2). NCBI lineage: Eukaryota > Metazoa > Chordata > Mammalia > Rodentia > Cricetidae > Arvicola > Arvicola amphibius. The sequence continues at coordinate 157,289,344 of NC_052050.1, forward strand.
CTTTTCCACTCTGGGATATTTTATATGTCCTAGAACCTATTTTTATTCCGGTTAAGAAATATCATGCCTCTTCATGATTCATTGAGTGCAGTAAATTATTAAAGTACTCAAGCAGCTGTTCCACCAAGTTCTCTTCAACGTCTCCCAGGACAGCGAAGGACGCCACCCTCAGTTGCCCATGCATATATGGATGTAGAACATAGATTAAAGGAACCAAGATCACAAGGTGCTCCAAAGAACACAATAATCTTTTCAGAATTACCCCTCAGGCTGTTTCTAATAGGCTTCCTCCATTACTGGCCTACAGTACTACAGAATAGTTAATATATTGATGTGTGAACCATTCCGCTTGGGATGCATTTTGTCACTTAACTCTTGTACCAAAATAGAGGGGTAAATATACATATGGCTTTTTAAAAATAGGTCTCCGGTGAAGGCCATTCTTGGAGACTTTGAGCCCTGTTATTATACGGCGATAGCAATTTAGTCACCAAGATAAAACATATCCCACAGTGCACCTTGTTAAAAGGGGCATAAATAATCAGCCATTTCACCATGTGTGACTCATATATGGATGTGGAACAGGCACAGAATTTATCCAGAAATAGTACACATATGAAAGGGGGGCAGTAAGGAGAGGCTTAAGGAGAGAGGAGATGCTTAGGAGAGAGGAGACACTTAGGAGAGAGGAGATGCTTAGGAGAGAGAAAAAGCTTAGGAGAGAGGAGAAGCTTAGGAGAGAGGAGATGCTTAGGAGAGAGGAGACTCTAAGGAGAGAGGAGATGCTTAGAAGAGAGGAGGCACTTAGGAGAGAGGAGATGCTTAGGAGAGAGAAAAAGCTTAGGAGAGAGGAGAAGCTTAGGAGAGAGGAGATGCTTAGGAGAGAGGAGAAGCTTAGGAGAGAGGAGATGCTTAGGAGAGAGGAGAAGCTTAGGAGAGAGGAAAAGTTTAGGAGAGAGGAGACACTCAGGAGAGAGGAGACACTTAGGAGAGAGGAGACACTTAGGAGAGAGGAGATGCTTAGAAGAGAGGAGGCACTTAGGAGAGAGGAGACGCTTAGGAGAGAGGAGACACTTAGAAGAGAGAAAAAGCTTAGGAGAGAGGAGATGCTTAGGAGAGAGGAGATGCTTAGGAGAGAGGAGATGCTTAGAGAGAGGAGATGCTTAGGAGAGGAGATGCTTAGGAGAGAGAAGACACTTAGGCAAGAGACACTTAGGTGAGAGGAGACACTTAGGAGAGAGGAGGATCTCAGGTGAGGATTGGTTTCTTAGGTGTATGCACATGAGAACAAGATGAAAAGACTCATAAACTTCTTAATCCAGGAGCTGCTGTGCTTAGAGTCTGTGAGTGAAGAAGATTTTATCATCAGATTTCCCTTTGCCAATGCTCTTGGTTTAAACCACTATAAGAGAAAATTAGATTTTACTCCAAGTCTGAAGACACTCTCAAAGAGCCCACTGAGGGTCTCCCCTTTGAATTATGCTCAGCTCTAAGTCACATAATTACAAAATACCAGTTTTATAAAATATGCTGCTTGATATCTTTGTTGTTGAACAACGGGGCTTTTCATATGAGAAATATAAACACAGTATTTTATTTGTACATGTTTTTCATGGCTAATTATGGGTTTGAAAATAACGAACAGCAGCATAATTGCTCCAGAGCTTGCACTGGGGTTCTGTATTCCTTAATCTGGCCACTTAAAAAAAAAGAGATAACTGTTCATTTGTGAACCTTGCCAAGGAATCAGCCTTAAAGCTGGCTCCTTCAATGTCTCTGTTGGTTCCTGCTGGCTAGTTTATGACTCGGGGAACCTGGAAAGGGGTGCTATTGCCCTGCTGGATTCCAAAGTGAAAAAGTGGTTGACTAGGAATAAAAAAGATTTTAGCTAACTTGAAAATAAAAAAGGATTCATGGACGAGTTGCTGGAACCTTTTCATGAATCCAGCTAATGGAAGATAAATGTGGATGTGGGTTTTGTTGTTGTTATGAGATCTTATCCAGGCCTTGTTTGTCAGAGCTTCCAAATGCTACAGGTGAGAAATCACCTGTGTAGTTTTAAAACCTTAAGTGTTTGAAAACCTCTTTTCAGAGTGTGCTCTTTACTACTGCTTGGTATAGACTTAGTCCATCTAAGGTGATAACTGTGCGCAGCACTAAGCCATGTCACCAAGAAGAAGAATTAAACCCTGTGAAGTTACCTGGATAATTATTACCAATTTTCAGATAAGGGTACTAGGGCCTAACTAGGATCTAGTGTGCAGTGTTCTCTTAGAGAATATTTATTATTTTATTTTATGTGGATGAGTGCTTTGCCTGCATAGTTACATGTGCATGGCATGTGTGTAGTGACCAAGAAGGCCAGAAGAGGGTGTGGGTATCCTGGATTGCAGTTAACCCTGAGTATTTAGCTGTGTACTATGCCCAAGGAAGCCAGAAGAGGGCTGTACATGTATGCATCACATGTGTATTATGTTTAGCTGCTGTGATTTGAGCCCAGGTTCAAGGGTCTGAGCCATCTCTCCAGCCTGGATGAAGGGTTCTTCAACAAGACTTTTAGTAGCCATATTTGTTTGTCAACACATATTTGCTACATACACACACATATATGTTCTCAAAGATTGCAAATAATGGAAAAGCATGGAACAACACTGTTGACTGGGGTTTCTGTCCTGCCCAGTCCTGCAGCCATTCAATCCCAATAAAACATACAGAGGTCTACATTAATTATAAACTGATTGGTCTATTAGCTCAGGCTTCTTATTTACTCTTATAACTTATATTAGCCCATAATTCTTGTCTGTGTTAGCCATGCAGCTTGGTACCTTTTTCGGTGAGGCAGTCACATCTGGCTTGCCCTGTGTCTAGCTTCCTCTATGTCTGGGTGACAATGCAGAATGACTTCTTCTCTTCCCAGAACTCTCCTGTTCTCATTGCCCCGCCTCTACTTCCTGCCTGGCTACTGGCCAATCAGCATTGTATTAAACAAGTACAAGAAACAAATGTCTACAGGGTAAAACCATTGTCCCACAGCACAACACCAGTACAATATCATCTTAAAGTACATTTCTGGTAACACACATGCAGGTCATTCTTATGATAAACAAGGTCATCCCAGCTACCCAATGCATCATGGGTAGACTGTCTTGTAGGAGCTTCAGGTGAGGCAGTTTCCGGGTTTTGCCAAGTCAGACACCAAGTGCAAATGATAATAAAATAACAATTCTAAAGATGCAGTTGGGGCTGAGTATGAGCAGTATCATGGAGAGGGCCCCTCTGGGAGTCTGAGGTGAGGAACATCCTAGTGGTTTCCACTGCTGTGCTCTACAGCAGTCCGTGGTCTGTCCATACTTAGTGATCCAATGGAGGGTGCTGTCCTGGGCCCTTAAAGCATCAAATCATATGTACTTACATTTTGAGGGAAAAGTAATCTTAAGGCTCTGCTAACTGCAGAATACTGATGGAATTCAAACACACACACACACACACACACGTTGCAAATGTGCACACTCACACAGGTGTACATACACACACACTGACATGAATTCATATACACAGTCACACACACGTGCATACTCACACACATTTGCAAGCACACGTAAGTGAGCTAATAATAAACTCTACCTGAAGTCAGTTCACTGATCTGCATTTGTGAGTCTAAGCATTTCCAAGTGGGGGTTTTCAATATCATACTTTTGATTATCATACTTTTGGGGGGTGGTACTTGTGCTTTCACATGCCTGTTAAAATTGTGGTCTTTGATCACATGCCTATGAACAATACTTTAGAATGTTGTGGAAGATTTGTGAAAATTCTCACATTCAGTCCATCTAAAATATTTTGTGTAATATTAGTGGTTAACACTCTGGGAAATCACCAAACCAAACAAAACAAAACAAAAACCAAAAACACAAAACAAAACAACAAAACAAACCAAAACCACCCTTCTTTATGATATAATTAGCGACAAGAAATGCCATCTAATATTTGGGTAGATGGAGATAGTTGATAATTGTCATGATGGAAAGGGATTTTTTATAGACTTTTAAAAATTCAATAGTGTGGTCACTATTTTTACAAGTAATTCCACAAACAGAATACTATTGTACTCAATTACTTCTCAATATTTAGACTAAAGCAAAGTATTTCTATTTATTCTTCTTGCTTTACAAAATGTAGAGAATGCCTTTGTATTTTTTTATTTATGCTTATGCAAGAAAATCCCAACACCCATACGGATTCAACTGTGTTGATCAACCATACCACTGAAGTTCAGAAGTTATGGCCAAGCTGGACTATATCCTGGAGCTATGATCATGGTCCCAGGCTGGGCCAAGTCTCATCTTAAGGTGTAGGAGGAAAGTTCAGCCCCAAGCTCAGGTGGTTGTGAGCTGACTTCCGCTTCCTGTTGAACTAAGGGCCAGATCTCCTGGTCTGTTGTTTGGATGTTGCTGTGACTTCCCAGCCACAGGGCTACTTCAAGTGGCTCACAGTTCGGCAGCTTGTTTTTATAAAGACAGCCAGGGAAAAACCAATGTTGCCTTCTTAGGAGAGGTTAACTGTGAATGTTAAAGCCCTCGTATTTGCTCTATTCTGTTTGTTAGAAGCAACTCACAAGACCCGAGCAATCTGGCAGGGATGGGGCAGGATGGGGGGAACACAGACAAGTTCATAAATGCCAGGACTGGATTCTTGGAAGGAGACATAAGCCCCTTCTTGACTATAGTAGTAAGGCTTTCTTTGGTGGTTCTGACTTGGGGAAATTGTATATCTCTTCTAACCATCTCAGGCAAAATACATGCTTATTTTTCTATTTTCAATATTCAGTTGACAAATTTAACTGCAGAATAGTTCAATAATATCTAATACAACATGAGTTTTACTTCATAGCCACAAATAGGATTTTAATAGGCACTGTTCTACATGAGGAAATGGAATTTTTAATGAGGAAAATGGAAAACAGTCATTTTCAAGTTTTTTATCCAAATTTGTTTTCATGGGAAACAGACTAAAGTTTTCCCTGAAGTCATTTTTTTGGAAATTTCCTAAAATTATGAAATAATAAATGTTACATAGATGCTTTTGAAAAATACAATGTCTTATTAAAATGTCTTTTGGGGCTGGACAGTAGTGGCACATGCCTTTAATCCCAGCACTCAGGAGGCAGAGACAGGTGGATCTCTGAGTCTGAGTCCAGCCTGGTCTACAAGAGTTTCTGTCTCAAAAAAAAGTCTTTTTGAATAAACTCGGAGTCTTTTGGACCATGTTTGCTCTCCTAACGAGACTGGCGTGTCTAGATCAGCACAACATCACACAGGTCCTTTATCATCTCGAAGCTTTGGTTTGTCTGGATCACTTCCCACGCTGCTAAAGACTGAAGCAGTGGGGTTTGTGGAGAACATGAAAGGCTTTCAGCACTTGTTCCTAGGCCACCTGGGCACTTTCCTCTGCTGCTCGTCCCGCTGAGCCTGGGGTACCAGGGATGGTCGCAGCTGCCTTTTGTTCTGAGTCCTTGCTTCTTGTCCTTGTGCTTGTCTCTGTGTGCTTGCGTTGAAGAGAACTGGCTTCCAAAATGCGTACTCACTGTGTAGTTTTTTCAAGGAGAGAAAGAGATGACGTCAGAGATGACGTCAGGGGTTGGTAGTGCTGTACTGCAGCATCCTAGAGCGGCAGAAAGGCTTGTCAATCGGGATAGATCAGTTGCTACTGAGATCCTAAACATGTTTCTAAACTCAGTGTAGCCAGGAGAACTTTTACTGAAGGTTGTTTTCCTTGTCAGTAGCCTGTATTTTTCCCTCCGCATTCCTTGGTTTTATTTATTTTTATTTTATGTGGATTGGTATTTTACAAGCATGTTTGTCTGAAAACCCCATGCATGTTTGGTGCCTGTGGGGGCCAGAAGAGGGTGTCAGATCCCCTGGAACTGGAGTTCTAGATCATTGTGAGCTGCCATGCAGGTACTGGGACTAAACTCAGGTCCTCTGGAAGAGCAATTGGTGCTACTAACTACTGAACCATCTCTCCAGCCCCGATGTTCTGTACCTTTGCTCTTTTCTGGATTGTAATGGCACTGCTGTCTTTTTACACGTCAGAGAGAACGTTCAATCTTGTGGAAGAAGGAAAAAAAGACACGGTACCATGCCCTGGCTCTGAGAAACTCAATTCTGAAATGGTACTTGTGGGCAGGATGCAGTTAAGCGAGGAATTCCTGACTGCATATGCAGAAGGCCTTGGACTCTATCTCCAGCACGGCACACACGCACACAGGCACACATGCACAGAGAGGGGAAAGAAGAAGGGGAGGAGGAGGGGAGACAGCCTCTACTAATTAACCCTGTATTTCACAGTGCAGGGAAGATCCTGACTGCTTACTACTCAGATATAAAACACACTAGAAAGATAAATAAAAATGCAGAGGATCCCCTCCCTCCTCCTCTCCCCTTCCCTTCAACCCTCACCCATGGTTCCCATGCTCCCAATTTACTCAGAAGATTTTGTCCTGAGAGTCAGCAGTTCCAATGGCATGGGTGGAGTTGGTTGCTTCCTGGGCCTTTGACCTGGTTCTCAAGCACATGAATAATGCTCTTCCCAATTTACAATTTCCAGTTTGGATTTATCATACCATGAGAAATGTTCTTCTTCCATTGTATTTAGCATGTAAGTATTCAAGAACAATTTGTTGAATAATTTTTATTTTTTTAAAAAAGCTAGTTTTATGTTCATAAATAAAAAAATCTTGGGTGGGCAGTAAAATACACAAGGTCATCAGAAACACTGTCCTCATGGCGATGTGTCCTCATGAACTGATGATGGGGGAAGCCGCCATGTTCCTCTCCAGCAGTTGATTTAGATCAGATCCTACTGGATCAGAGCGTCCACATTGTATTTGAGTTAGAGAAAATGAATTTCGACAGCTCCATCTCTTCATCCCAAAGTGCATTCTCTCCACTGTCAGACCATTAGGACTAGTTGGGTTTTTCATCATCTCAAAAGGTGATTCATATAATTACTGTAACATGATGATGATCTTTATTGAAGGACTGAAGATGGTTTAACGGCTTGTGGTGAACAAGAAGAAGAGAGAAGTGCTGGCAGCTGAACTCAGCCATTGTTGAATAGTCGAGTAAGACCACATCCTTAGAACTTCACTGAAGCATATTTTAAGAAGGACCTAATAATAATGAACCCTCAGATTCCTATTAGCACACTCCACATGGAAGGGAGCCCAGCATAATAGTGTGGCGCTTCAGTGTGCACTTATGACTTTCTATTATCAGCTTTTTTCTTTCTGGCTGTTCGCAAAGGGCTCTTATGTGTAATTACAGATTTTTCTTTAAAATCTGTATTTTGTTTGTAGCCACTTGCAGCTTCTATACAAACTGTATTTGAAATGGACTGTGTAGATGATTCTCACTATCACTTCCATGCAGAACCGGCTTGTCCAAAAAGTGGCGGAAGGAAGAGCACACACACTACAGTCCCCCCATGTTTCTGCGTGTTCTCCTCAGTTATGTAGAACACAGTGACCAAACCTGCTGGAGGGGCTTAAGAGTTGGAAAGAAAATAGCTCACGCAAACACACATTCATGTTTTGTCTTTCCAGGTCCCTAAACAAGGTCACCTGGGAGAGACATCTGTTCAAAATCTTTCCTGACTATTCTGCTTCCATCAGAATATTGTGTAGGTCAATCTACTCATTGAGAGACATTTTTGTTAGTGATCAAATTATGTGGGGCCCATCTTTAGGGGTGCCAAGTGAGCTACTCCGTCTGTCTACTACGTGCTTTCTTATTTAATTTCAGCTCTCAAACAAAGCAGAGTGGATCTTGAGGACTTCAGAGTCAGTATATCAAAGCCCACACTGTGCATAGCCTTCCCCATTCTGGGTCACCATCACCCCCTGTCTTTGCAAAGCCATAACTTTGATTAAAGACTTATCTATTTACTGAGCCTTTAATGATCTGTCTAGGTAGCTTTTGTGCCTTTGAGTAACAGTTGATATGTTCAATGGTGTTGCTTTCCATTCTGAAATTTCATAGCTTTCATTTAGCAAATTGTCCATTAAAAGTAAATAAACCAAAGGGCACACACACATAAAAATGATGAAAGTATATTTAATAAGTTGTTAAATCACCATTAGGAATTTGTTTTAAATGTTACTGAACTTTCAGCTCGCTGCCTTCAGTCCTTTCAACATTTCATTTCACTGAATCAAATATTATATATGTAGCCCGTGCGATGGTAACAAAGTTTTTTATATTTACCCAATGCTATTTAAAGCAATAGGTTATATTCCACATAGAGATATGACTTCTTCATTCCTCCATCTGAGGCACTACTTATTTTACCCTGGGATGTTCCCAGACACCCTTTGTTTATTTATTTATAAACAATGCATATTATTTCTTAGGTTCTGCTCATTTGTTTGGATAAATGTCTGTATTTCTGGTGGTAGTGTCCCCCCAAATCCTCAAGATGAGCCGAACAATTCCTTCTCACAGCTGTCCTGTGCAGGATGTAGTCAGTCAGCTACTTTCCCATCGTGACTTAGGGATTCATAGGATGGTTTCCAGTGTCTGGGGGCTGTTGAGCACCACAGGTGGCCTGCCTGCTTGGTCGTCTGAGAGGTGATGGCTCATTGGTCTAGTCTGCAATGGATTAGGCTGTGATGTTCGCTGAGAAGTTTGGCCTTGGGCCTACCTCAAAGTGGCCTTGCAGGAACAGAAAAGGGAAAAGGACCAGAATTGTTTTTGAGACAATGGGTTTGGTTTCTCCCCAATAATAAAAGCAGTGTTAATGAGCTCTTCTCCCAGCTGTGGACTGGTCACATCTTCTAACTCTGACTCATGGATTAGCATCTCCTTCCTCTCAAAACTTCTGTTAACCATATTGTACATAGGTCTTTCCTTGCCTAGAAGTTGGACATGGGCAAAGCTATCCAAACTTCTTGTGAACTGCCCTGTTTCTCTTTACTTTTGACTTTTTATGGATGCTTCAGCCACAGCCTAATGTTAGGAAAGGTGGGGGGGCCAGCTAAGTGACTCTCAGAGTAATGGTGGAAAAATAGAAAACCACAGGCATAGGGAAATCATTTAGGCAATGTAAAAGAAGCCAAATAGAAGCTGAAAAATATCCTTGCTCTCATTTGGAGACTAAATGTGAAAACTGGAATTATTTCACAAAATTGACTTTTTTTAATAACCCTAAAATATTGGTGACATTTTCGCTGAAATGTAAACCAGTCCTTCAAATGAAGTGAGAGACAGAAACTTCTTGAGTAATGGCTCTGCGACTCTATTGTGTCAAGAAAGTGACGGGATCCTTAACCACATTCTACCCAAGTCATTGAAAGTCAGTGCTCCCAACAGACCTTCTCATAAAACTGGAATATTTGCTATCCTGGCTGCCATCCCATAAACGCATAGCCACACTTGAAATGTGACCTGTTACACTGAACTCAATCTTTTATGTTATTTAAATTTAGTTGTTTAAAGTTGAATTTGAGCATCTACAGGCAGCTGATGGCTGTTCTCTAACTAGCACACACCTAGACAGTGATAGCAATTCAATTGTACTTGATGCTGGAATCCCTGCTTACGTCTCCATGGCAGAGTCAGGAAACTTGTCTGCTACCGGTTCTGTGCTAGTGACTAACAAACAGTAAGAGGGGAAGCTGAAATCCACAGCACCGACCACTGCTTTCCCACAAATCAGAACAGACCATTTTGAGGAGGAAGTTTCTGGAGCATCCTTTGCATCAAATCTGCATTTTTATTTTCTGACTCTGCAACTATTCATGTTTCCGACGGCTGGGCCTTGAAGGTGAGATTTGAGGAGCTCACGCCACGACACAATACCCTCTTAGAAGGAGCAGAAGACTGGATATGTCATTCTTTATGTAACCTAGGAGGTATGTAGTCAGGCTGCCACGATTTGAACTTTGGCCCGGCAGTTACTAGCTGTAGATGTCTAGGCAGTTGCTCATTGCTTTTGACTGTCTGTAATAACAGGGATTCTTATTACACTCACCTCTTGGGTTCCTTATAAAGATTATGTAGATCCAGAACAACAAGACACTTGCCTGTTAGGCTAGTAAAATACATTCTGTAGTAGAACACAGTAGCAGCCATCAGCTGTCGCAGTGATCTGCTGGGGTTATTAAATCAATGGGAAGGACATAGTCAGTGCCTAGGTGAAGCATCAGTGGCCCGAACAGTATGCAGATGACCCTGGAGCCTCCAGGATTCTTGACCAGGGCATCACTTAGATGATCTTGACTGGAGGAGGGAAGGGTGTGTTAGGGTAACCAAAAAAAAGGCTTCTTATTCCGATTGGTTGGCTACAGATGGATGGAGTAACTCCCAAGGCATTTCCAGCATGATTCTGAAGTGGCTAATTACAAAGTTAAGAGATGTTAGAAGATAAAAGATTGTGTGTTTGGTGTGTCTGAGAATTATTAGCTTGCAAAGAGAGTTCTATTTCTTTGTGTCAAATGTATTCAGTATTCTCTGTACTTCACAAATCTCCAAGTTCTTTTTAACCGTGAAGCACTCTGATGGGTCCTTTGGAAGACTGAGATCCAGTTCAGCTCTAACATGAACAGATGCCCAGAAGAGATTTTGCACACACCACTATGTGTTGGCCAATGCAAACATTGTATCTCATTTTTCATGTCTAGTTTCTCCCAACCTACACGTTTGGTCCCCAAAGCAATTACAAATGCACATTATACTAGATACCACTAAAAGGATTCTAGAGGTGACAGTAAAATTATGTAACAATTATATGATCACAAATAATTTGATCTGTCTAGATTTTTATTTTCTTATTTCTAGAAGACATGTACCTTGTTTCAATTCATTAAAATGATGTCATAGAGTATTACAATGCTTTTTTGATTCTGATATCTGAGTGCATGGATTGTGGTCAATATTTGCACCAGGGATTTACTAGATAGTTTAAAGAACACAACTTCTTTTTTGTTCTTTTTTGAGACAGGAGTTCTTTGTGTAGCTCTAGCTATCCTAGTACTTTCTCTATAGACCAGGCTGACCTCGAACTCAGAGACCTGCCTGCCTCTGCTTCTCGAGTGCTGAAATTAAAGGCATGTAAGAATATAACTTCTTTTTTTTGGTTTTCAAGACAGGGTTCCCCTGTAGTTTCTAGAGCCTGTCCTGTAACTAGCTCTTGTAGACCAGGCTGGCCTCGAACTCAGAGATCCGCCTGCCTGTGCCTCCCGAGTGCTGGGATTAAAGGCATGTGCCACCACTGCCTGGCTAAGAATATAACTTCTTATGTCACCTTCTTATACAGTAGAAGTCCAAAATATAAAATATTTTAAATGTATTTATTTTTTCTTCTCATATATTACATCACAACTTCAGTGTCTCCTCCCTCCACTCCTCCCAGTTCCTTCTCTGCTCCCTTTCTTCCCCAGATCCAGTCCTTCTTGGAAAGGAGCAGGCCTTCTAAGGATAAGGATATCAACCAAACTTGGCATAACAAGTTACTGTAAGACTAGGCACAAGCCCTCATTTCAAAGCTGGATGAGACAACCCAGTAGGAGGAAAAGGGCACCAAAAACAGGCAAAAGAGTCAGAAACAACCCTTAATGCCCACTGTTAGGAGTCCCACAAGAACACCAAGATATACAGCCATATCACATACATAGAGGACTTAGGTCAGACCTTTACAGTCTCCCGTATTGTCACTTGAGTCTCTCTGATCCCCTAGGAAACCCACTTTGTTGATTCTGTGGGCAGTGTTCTTGTGGTGTCCTCAACCCCTCTGGCTCCTATGCTCCTTCCTCCCCCTTTTCTGAGGGATTCCCTGAGCTCCCCTTAATGTTTGTCTGTGGGTCTCTGCAATGTCCCCATCAGTTGCTCGATGAAGCCTCTCTGATGATGACTGAGTTAGACTCTGGTCAATAAGTACATCACACTAAAATTCATAATAATAATCCATTGACTTTTTGTTTTTGCTGTTTGGTTGCCTCCTAGGTGTCTAGGGTATTCAGCCTCCCATTGCTGGCCTCCCAGGAAGTGCAAGGCATGGGCTCCCCCTCTTGGCAACCCTGCTTATTGTAGAGCAGTTAGTGATTGGCCACTCCCACAAGTTCTGTGTCACCAATACCCCAGCACGTCTTGCAGGCAGCATAAATTTTAGGTTGAAGGTTTTAATGGCTGGATTGGTGTCCCAGTTCCTTCCCCAGAGGTTTTGCCTGGTTACAGAAGATGCCAGTTCAGGCTCTGTGTTCCTCATTACTAGGAGTCTTCGCTAGGGTCACCTTTGTAAATTCCTGGGAGTTTCCATTGCACTGGGTTCTACATCTCCCAAATTAAAAAACAGGACCCTTTAAAAAATTGTCACATGCATATTGGAAACAATAGACCATTTCACCAAGGCACTAATAAAGATTCACAAATGCAAGAAAAAGAAACATATTTCCTTTAATAATTTGCCTACACACTGTCTACTTAAAAACTAATAGTCACTTATCTGGAGATGCAGATTTCTAACTAAAACTTGAAAAAGTCCAACTTTGTAGATTTTATTCCAGCATTACTTCAAACAGCCAGGAACTATTATGGGATGTAGGACTGTCATAGCAACAGTGAGTCTCCCAGAACTTACTTGGGCAGTGTGATTTCCTCAGGGCAGCCTGTGGACAGCCTTCGTGGGATATGCTGCACAAAACAAAATGAAACCAACAAAACAAAAAGAAAATTAAATAAGAACTGAAGGGATTTTATAGTCGAGTTTTTTTCCCTCCCCACAGAGAGAGTCCTTTCTTCTTTAGATGTTCTGACCCAGGAGATAACATTTCAGATCCACTTTCCTTGAGTATCAGTAAGAACTGGTGAAGGGTATACAGGTATGCCCTCCTTGTGACGTCACTGAGCTGCTAAAAGTAGCAGGTAAGGGGGCTTGCTGCCAACCCTGATGACCTTGAGTTTGTTAGTTGAGCCTACCTGGTACAAGGAGAGAACCAGCTTCTCCTAGCTGCCCTCTGACCTCCATAGGCATGCATTGGTGGGCCTGTGCCCAGGTCTCCCCAAAGAAATAAATCAATGTAAAAAATTAGAAATTAAAACATTCTTGACCAGCTTCCTCCTGGCATGGGCCTTGTTTGAAGCTTATCTTTGCCATTGGCCAGCTATGCCTGCTTTGGGACTGTACCTTGGAGACAGTTATAGCAAGGGTTCTTCCTCCATTTGAAGGCCTTAGACAGGACCTTGGGCAAAGACGGAGGAGTGGCAGATTGAAGCCCAGATCATCCCAGATGCCTTGACCCTCCTCTCAGATGGCAAGACCTAAAACCTTATTTGAAATCTGTTGGCGTATATTCATACAATTACTTATTGAATATTTCCTCTTTTTGAGATACAGTTCAGTCTGTCCTGGAACACCCGATCTTTCCATAGCAACGCCTCCAGTGGTAGAATTATAGGAATATGCCACCACACCCAGAGCATTGAACGTTCTCTTTAGCAAACCATGAATAAGGTAGGTAAAATGGGGTCACTCATTTCACATTTGCTGAATGAATGCATGAATATGCTTGCGACCCTGTTCCTTAGGGCTGTGTTCCTTAACGGAAAAAAAACAGAGTTGTCTAAAGCAGTTATTTTCCAAGCCAGGAAGCAGTCCATCAGGAGGAAAGGTTGGCTTCAGCAGGGAAGAACTGCAGCCATTCTACTTAGGTAGTGGCTCTTAAACCAGGCAGTGAGGAGGAGAGCTCAAAGCACAGAGGACAGGAAAGACTGCATAGTAAACAGAATGCTGAGTGCGTTCCCAGGAATGGTTGTGGGCAGGGGCAGCGGTGGTGCTGGACATGTACACAGCCCCATGTCTCACGAGTTTGAGAATTTGATGCACTGAAATCCTCAAGAAGTCTGTTTTTATGTTTGTGTTGCTAGCTCCATATGTTAGCGTCTGACAATTGTTGCCTAATAGCAATTCTTTCTTTAGTGTTCACTAATAGATTCTCAGAATTCCAAAGTCATTACATCCATTCATTCAATAGAAACACACAGTTCCAACAAAACACATGCTGAAATCTGGGTCCTTCAGCGAGGACTTAAGGGAAGGAGTGTCCCCTTTTCTCTGTGCCTCTATTTGCCATCTGGAATGCACGTGTGGGGATCAGGAGTTCTGGCAGACTTGGAGGGTTCATACCAGGACCATTGGATCCCCAAACTCAGGCTGTTTAGCTAGGGGGCCTGTGAGCACGTGAGACAATGTGGATCACCCTTATGTTGTAGTCATGAGTAGTAAATGAATTGCTTGAAGCAAATATTCTTTGGGAATGTGTTGCTACATTGAAGACAATAGACTTGAGTTACATTCTCCCCATGTATATTGCTGTTCCCCCAGAGTTCTACCCTGTTTGTAGGACTGGTTTACACAGTTAGATACAGGGCAAGCTAGAGTTAAGCAACTAAAAAATGAATGGGTTAAACTCAACATGTGCGGAGGTGTTGTTCCTAAAAATCATCTCCAGTTTCAACAGAGCTAAGGATTTGGACAAGAGCAAGGAAAATCTTTTCCTTCTATGGGGGAATACTGGATATCTAAGCACTCTTTTGAAGAAAACGTCTTGTGAGTTCATCTTAGTATATCAAAGAAAGGGAAATAAAAGTTGGAAATTAATGGTGATATCCAGCTATCTCCAGACTCTAAGTTATCCACAGAACAGTCTTAAATTTTTAAATGACATTGAAAAACAGCTGGGGTTCACAAAATTTATTTGCTGTTTGCATTTTATTTTTTATCTCCAAAATGTAGTCCTTATCTTCTAAATGTTCCACATCTAAAAATTGCTCATCTAACATATAAAAAATATTTAGGAAAATTTTAAAGCATTCACATATCATATTTTTTTGCATTCCAATTCTGCCACCTTGGGCCAGTTTCTCAACCTTCCCTTAATGTTCTCACTGGAAGCATGCAGAAGAGCAGATCTGACCTCAGAGTGGACTGCATTTCTCTGTGGTAAGTGCTGACACATGCCTGCCTCAGACAGCACTGGGTGCTCAGGAGTTAATGTAAATTAAATCTTGTGGGAAGGTGCAGTTCACCATGCCCGTCTGCGCTCTATGTACTCCCATACAGTTCGTGAACCAGGCAAGGGGCTGGAGATTGAAACACACAAAGACACAGAGACAGAGACAGAGACAGAGACAGAGACACAGGTCATCTTTGATACAGGAATGCTCCAAGAATGCCCCAAGAATGCCTCCTTTATTGTGTTCAGGGGCAGCTTATGTAGGGATAGCCACGCCCCAGCCAAACACACCAGAAACCACTCTCCTGCCATCAGGAACTCCTGAGGGTCTCGTGCTCAGAGCAGCTGTACGTACTCAGATCAGGGGAAAACAAGTTGTTTACAAGAAATTCAGGATCTGGAGGTTCACAGCTCCCAACAGAAAAGAGAGTTTATACCTGATCCCCATGAGAAACTAAATGCAGATGAGGCAGATATGGGAACAGATTTCAGGTGGGTTAAAGTCTTGGACATGGGTTGGAGAAAGGATGGAGTAGAGGTGTCCAAACACGGTTTACTAGCTATGTCGTTGCATGAGGTCCCTGGATGACGAGTAGGGACATCACTTTCACGTGTATGGGGTACAGATTAAACAATGAAATAGGCCAAGTAAGCACCAGCTCCTTATCCTTGGTCTTATGACACATCATTTTATGTGTGTGTATGATTATATATATGATTGTAGATATTCCTCACAGGAGGATGAAAATTATTGCTTACTTCACGGGGTAGAGATTGTCCAGCATCTTCGCTGACAGGGAGGGCAAGGCTCAGAATTAAATACAATGCAGCAGACTTTTGCAGTTGAAGATAAGGCACCTGCACATTCACAAGGGGTAAGCCTGCTGTGATCTCTCCCTGTAAGGCAGAACTGCTAATCCTTCTCTTGCTAGAACACAGTAATTACTCACCAATGAAATGTGATAGAAAAGGATTTGTTTCCGTATAATGACTTTTGTACTCAAAACATCCCTAGTTCCTTACACATGAGTGATTGAGGAGTACCTCACATCCTCCCACCTGTTCAGGAAGAGCTGGAGCCCCCAAAAGCAGGGATTATTTTAAAGACAAGTGAGATCACAGGGGGAGAGACTAGCGTGGAGGTGTGTTTGGCATGAATTTAGATGACTGCTTGAATAAAGTAGATTTCCAAAGCAATTTTAAAGACTGTTGCTAAGAAGTCTTTCCTCTGACCCATCCTGGCTGCGTTTCATGCAAGCGTTCTTCCACCCATTAGCAGGAGAGAGCAATGCAACTTTCGATGCCTGAAGGAATATGTCCCTAAGCAGCCTTTGACTGGGAAAAAGCAAACTGATTTCCACTTGCAGCATGCTTAGTCCAGAATAAGAAACCATAGAGGAAAGAAAATCCTGTCGTTGGCAGGGAGAATAGGAATGCGAGGTTGATGTTTCAGGTGTGGATAATCTGGCATCCCGTGGAACACAGGTTCTGATCTATCAGGGGGGTGGTGCCTTTATTTGAACTCATTTTTTTTTAAAAAAAAATTTGATTTCATTAACCGTGTTTTAAGTGATCTACAGAGTATACCAGTTGTTCATATTAATGGGGAACGATTGGCATCTACACCCATGTGGGTATCGTGAAATGCTTGAACTAGCTGTAAGTGAGCATTCTTCCTGAGAACCATCAGCAAGCTGATGCTGACCTTGCTAGACTCAGCTGCACAGTTAACCAAGTAACTTCTGAGTGTGAGACAGGGGGCTGGCGGACTGAAGAGATGACTCAGCAGTGAATTGTGCATTCTGCTCTTCAGAGGACTGTAGTTTGGTTTCCAACATCCATGCCTGGGAGCTCCAAACTCCCTGTAACTCCAGATCCAAGGGATCTGACACACTGTTTTGGCCTCTGTGTGCTCCTGTATACCTGTGGCATAAACATACAAACACATACACATAAGCAAAAGTGTGGTGGTTGTCTCCTCTGGACCCCTTTGGCTCTCTCAATTGCTTCTCATCAGTTTACTGGGCTTCTAGGGATCAGAAGTCGAGTATAACCTGAATCCAGCCCTCACATTCTGAGCATGTGTTCAATATAAACACTAAACCCCAACACACTTCTGGAGTGTTATCTGTCATGGCTTGTTTCAAAATCTCAGTGTAGGGGATAACACAGGCTTCCTAGACCTGTTCACGTGGTGGCGTTGTTACGGGAAACCTCTGTGGCTGGAGCTGGATGTTGGAAGGCTACCCTGCAGGTGGGGCTGGTGAGATGTTATTCCTGTTCACCATTCACACCAAATGTCTTCTTGAGGTCTCAACGGCTCTGTGAGGTGCTGTGTCTAACACAGAGGCCGATGCTCCGCTGACTCCTGGTCCAGTCTGTGTAGCCGGAAGCATTCAGGGACACGAGACCCTCACCCTCTAGATCATGGTAATATTTATCCTCTGGCATTTCTTACCATCTCTCCTCTTCTCCCAGGACTCGGTACCCAGCCTTTTTTGCACTCCTGGGGCACAGTCTGAGTTTTTGCAGAGGTTTTCTTCTCGGGGCAAGGGTGTGACAGTTGGTTGTATAAGTGCGAACTTGGAATTTGACGGAATTGAATAACCTGTGAAGGAAGTCTCAGTGAGGTGTTATCTAGATCAGGTTGGCCTGTGGGCAGGTCTGTAGGGGATAATACTGATTGTCTCAATGGATGTAGGAACAATCAGAATTTAAGTGGGTAGCCCTATTCCTTGGTTTGGGAGCCCTGTAGTATATCAGAGAATCCTGGCTGAACACATGTGTTCAGTTCTCTTGGCCCTTGGCTGTGGATGTAATGAGACAACGTGAGATTTTATTTCCTGCTTTGACTTCCCTGGATGGATGGACCATCGCCTGGAACTGTAGGTCAGAGAAACCATTTCACTCTTAAGTTGTTTTTTTATTTGTCAGATTATTTTTATCAGAACAACAGAAATAAAATTAGCACAGAGGGGTGTGGCAGAAAGGGCCATATGGCTGATAAGGAATGAGAAGAATCCAGGAGCGGGTTCTGCCTCCTTTTCATCTAGTAAGATGGGAACCTAGAACTGGGGTGGTGGTGGTAAGAGCATCTGTTGTGTTTTCTGGGTACTAAGTGGATGGGCCAATGGGTGTTTTCATTAATTAAGGTAAATCCTGCTTTCTGGCAAGATCTTTTGCAGAGCAGAAAGTTACAGGGAAAAGAGGAGTATTCTGTCTCAGCACTGGGGTGCAGGGAAAATGCAGACATGTGAAAGGAAAAGTCAAAGCTTGGTGTTTTCTGCACGTTGATAAAGAGAGAAGTGTTCCCTGGCATCGTGGTGTGGGTGGACCGGCACTCCGGTGTTTGCTCCAGGGCATCTTACCAGTGTCTTTTAAATCAGTGCCACTGGATAGGAGAGGAAAATGAGCGGCTGAGTAGACACTAAGCCTACATCAGAACCACAGAGTGAGCTGTCAATCACATATCTACGTGCAAGGGCCAAGCAGCAAAGAGACAGTGAGGACGAGTGTGCCCGTGCCTACGGAGCTCTTCCCAATCAAGTTGTGGGGGGAGTGTGTTCTCTTACTATGACTTTCTTCCCTGTCTTCCTGGGGGCTGTTTGCAGCCATATTAAACTGGAGATAGTTGGTGTTTTGCATGGTTTCCTTAGGAACCTCTCCAAGGGACTCGTTAGAAAGTAAATTGCCAGCCCACAGTTAGGAAAGCAACGCTACACATGAACAATGTTTTGACAGAACTTCCGAATTAAATTGCATACCATATCTCAGCAGAGTTGAAATATCTTAATGTATATATCTCTGAGAGGTGTCTTTACCATCCGAATAGTGGATATAAGAATGAAATCGGTGGTATTTTCCTTATACAAAATTGAAGCCTACTCCTCCTTTTCTCTAGGCAAAGGCTCTAGCTGTCTAGGGTAACATTTAGACCCAAGATTCAGAATCTGTTCAATTATGATAGTTAATTGTTTACCCAGTTAGTCCATCATTAATTGCAGCCTTGTTGGACTGGTACCCTGGTGTCTTCTACCTCACAGCTTGGCTGATAAGCAGGGAATGATTCATTGCTTTCTCGCACCTTCTTGATGGTGAGAGTCAGAGCTCTAATGCTATTAAAAATACATAAAATTTGAGTATAAGGTCAACAATTTCTTTGTTGGCATTGCTGTAGTTATGCATATATTGATGAATGGCATTATCAGAAATAAAAGCAGCTGGTTTCAAATTTGCAAATTACTGGACATGTCAACATTATTATGAGAGAAAGCTAAAAGGAGGTCCTAGAATATTCCACCTGAAGGCCAAACATTATTTTTTAAAAAAAGTGAAACCACAGGGGTAGGAGCCTTGGTGTTCATTTAAATACTTTTGATGATGGTTGAGAATCTTTCAGTCATCTGACGTTCCCTATTCCTCCATTGTAGTGCTCTGTCAATCACCTTGCTGTTTAAGCCCCTTTCCAATAGTGACAATGGAAAGGGTATGTGGTGGGGAGAGAAAGAAACTGAAGCGTGGCACACGCAAAATGTAAACCTTGTCACTTGCCACTGTAGAAGATTTGAATATAGTAGTTGAGTCTTCACAGAAAAAAACAATACAGTACGTCATGTGCCACATCTGTGCTTAAAGTCATCTTTAAACACAGAGAGGAGCCCCAGGAGAAGTGAAGAGCTTTGTCAAGGACTTCATCTCCATCCAGAGATCTAGAGGATGATGCGAGTTGGCCAACAGATGGGGCACGTGTGCAGAACTCCTGGGAGACAGTGGCCTGGTCTCTTGTGGGAGGGTAGAATCTGAGGCAGGGGGCTGGAGACAATAGGCAGTGAGGTGATGAGGGGTCGCTACTGAGACTTGAAAAATGGCCTGAGTGAGGAGAAGAGCACAGAAGACAGCAATACTATGGGAGGAAGTCTTCACTACTCATGGTGGACAGAGGAGTCCAACGGTGATATTTTTCACATGCCCTTTCTTCAAGCTATGAGTTGTCAATATTTGCTCATTTCTTAGGCTTAATTTTTTGAGTATTCCATTTATGATTATGATATTTATAACATTTCCACTTTTCCCTCCTTCCATGTTTACCCACTTCATGACCCTCTTCTTCATTATTGTTTTACACATACACACACATACACACACATACACACACATACACACACATACATGTATAAGCACACAGAGCCTACTGAATTCTTTCAGTATTGCTCATATGTACATGCGTTAAGGGCTGACCACTTGGATAAGTTAACAGGGAGCTCATCCTTGGAGAAAATTGATTCTCCCTCTCTCATCGATGTTTTTTGTAGCTCTTCATTTATGGGTGGGACCTAGTGAAATCTCTCACATCCATGTGGGCATGTCAGCTGTGTCATCGTTATGCAGGTCTTGCTTAGGTAGCCATACTGTTGAGATTTTATAATCTCTTCTAGACATGACAGGGATGCTGGAGCTTAGCTTGTGAAGCTTATTAATAATCTTTCTTTACATCATTGCTGAAGGTACAACGTTAGCAAGTCAATGTGAACTCAGAAACTTACAAAAACAAGGACATTAATTTGAGTAGAAAAGGGCAATCATCATAAGAAGACATATGAAAGATATTAGGAGACATGTCTTAAAGGAGAAATATGAGGGTTTATCTAGAACTTTAATTTGAAAAGTTGTTCAAAATGGTTCCACAATTATTTTTTAAGAGGAAAAATATCTAAATAGACCCAGGAGATTTTTTTTTAGGTTTTTTTTGGGGGGGGGGGGAGAAAGAGCTACTTCTTCTTACAGGTTTTCAGAGTTAACACCATGCCAAGAAAAGTTGGAAGAAAAAGACACAGCTTTTATCATGAAGTAACAAGGGACAGAAAAGCTCAAAGATATTTACAGTAAATAAATAAGGAATGATAAGGTCATGGAGTGTGGTTTGCACGGGTGTCGTTGCGAGCCAGTACAGAATAAACATATGACGCACAGTGTGGTAGCTGAGATAAAAAAAGCTTGCTACTCTCTTTGCTTTTCCAGATAAATGAAGCGCTCACAGGAACGAAATGTTTGATGGTTTTGCTCTAAAGAATAGGTATTCTGGTCTTCGCGGTATAAATGGCGCCATGTGTCAATCTTCACATCACACAGTCAGACTGCTGCCACTGTGACTGAGGACTTAGAGCTGGGCGCAGATGTGTCTGCTTGTCCTGCACAGGGTTGTGAGGGCGTCTGCAAGAACACATCAACAGAGTCCTTTGGGAGGTGTAACCAGCATACTGGGCCAAGTACCTTATGGGTCGTCCTCACAAAATCTGAATGTCTCCTCTCATCAGTGGTCTTCTCATGCAGTCACTCCCTGAGCAGCAAATGTGGCCCGGTGCTGTCATTCACACAGATAATTCGTAGAGGGTGTTCGGTTACTTGAAACCTGGGACCCCTTTCATTACATCACCATAGGTGGCAGAGGATTAGTAACTTCAAGAGGCAGAGAACTATCGACGAACTTCGTTGATAGCAGAAATACACACCTATTGGTAGGTATGCCTCTAACTCCGTGCTCTACAAGTGATTCTGCGGGAGCAGGTGTGTTTTAATGTGTTCTCAGCGGAGCTGTGCTAGGTATACTGATGATGGATTCAGAGTGGCTGAAGGCGGTCGTGTTTATCACATGGCTTCCTGTGTGTCCCTGCCTTTGTCGGGATGACTATAAAAGCCCATGACCTGGCTGCCAAACACTGTTCCCTTCCTGCTGGGCACACACACACCTGACCCTGCTTAGCTCAGAGTCAGGCTGACCCACTGTGGTTTTGTTTCAGTTGGTGTTGGAAGGATGCGTTGTAGGTAAGAACTCCAAACTGGTGTTTCCTGGGTACCATGTGGAAGAAACATAGGCAGTCGGCTAAAGGGGTGTTTTGGTGTTGGGTTCAAATAATTGTGGCATCCTCCGAAGACCTTTTTTTTTTGCTGTGACTGCGTCCTATCGTGTGCCTTCTGGCATGTCAGGGGCTGTGTGCCTCTGTTTTTCTTCATTTTCATGGTTCTAGTTTTCTGTGCAGAAAAAAAAAATAATGTAGAGAATCCTTACGATCCAACGGTCTATGGGTGTTCTTCCAAGTAGAGACAATTAGCGTAGGGTTTTTGGATATTGGGAAAGAACGAACACAAAAACAACAGCAAAAGCATTTGAGCACACTGAAGAATTTCTTAAAGAATTGTCCTTATCAAGGCAATGAGACACTCATAACCAAACTGCTGTTGCCTGTGCTGTCCATAAAGCTGAATGGAAGTCACCTCTGTATTCATGTAGATTGAGATGCGATTTAGCAAGAAAGATAATGGAGTCTAACCTGGTCAGCCTTTGGGTGGGGCAGCTGACTGTTTGCTTTATTCTTTTATCTTTCCAAATAGAAATAACTCTTCTCTAAAAATAACATACTGGGTAGGGAAATAGGGGAGATGAAATTGGTATTTATGGTCAGGGGAGATTGTGTGCCTGTGTATGTGTGTGTGTGTGTGTGCGCGCGCGCATGTGTGCATGTGTGTAGATTGTGCTTCTACCCTCACCAGCCCTCTGTGTACTGTGCAGGCTGCTGTGTATGGAGAGCTGGCCCATAGCCTTTTCTGAGCTTCTGCGTTCTGTTTTGATGTTTTCTGTGGAAGCTGCAGATGAGAGCCACAGGCAGCACCAGAAACACGGCTGTAGGACCCTGACACAGAGTCAGGAAGCACACAGAGTAAGGGGAGCCTGGATTCTAACCACACAACCCAGAGGGAAAAGCAGGTTTGTGTAGTTTACAGAACCAAGCATGTGAAAACTGAGTCGCAGAATCGTGTGGACTGATTCAGGCCTGTGAGGGCCTGGGGTGCTAGAAGGCACAGCTTCTTCCACTGCTGGTTGCTGCTGCTGCTGCTCAGCTCAGATAAAGACTGAGCAATTCCCTGATACTTTATCATTTCTTCTCAAAGCTAAAAGAGATGTTTTTAAAGTTCTCACACCAATATTCACGTAACTTCTATCTTCTTGACATTACAATTATTCATTGTATTGTTGTGGGTGTTTTGTTTTGTTTTACAGGTCTGTTCTACATCGTGGATGGACTGTTTGATGTTTCTTGTTTTTTTATGTGCCTGGGGAAAATGAAGCAGCGTTTTTGTAAGAGCTGCTTGTTTGTTCCCAGCTGCTCAGCCCTGAAATAACCACACAGAAACTATGTTATTTGCAATACGGTTTAGCCAATAGCTTAAGCATATTCCTGGCTAACTTTTATATCCTAAACTAACCCATCTTCATTAATCTGTGTATTGCCACGTGGCTGTGGCTTACTGGCAAAGTTTTGGCATGTCTGTCTCTGGCTGTGGTTCTAGGGCTTCTCTTGACTCCTCCTCCTTTCTCCCAGCAGTCAGTTTAGTTTTCCCTATCTGGTTAACATATGCCTTGCTATAAGTCCAAAGCAGTTTCTTTACTAACCTGTGGTATTCACAGCATATAGAGAGGAATCCCACATCACAGGGTCTTTATAATGAGAATATGTTTGTTGTCTAAAATTACATTAGTGTTTGCAGGGCAATAGTGATATAGGCCAGGAAGCAGAATATAATTAGATGCAAAGCAGATGCGTTAGCATGAGGCAGAGGGCTAGCCTGGGCATGGGTTGGGGGCAGTTCACCCTGACTAGGCTTCTGGGTTAAGTTCAAGGAAGAGGTCTTCTGCTCTTGGTGATTCCAGACTTACTCTTCTGATGGTGGGTGTTTCCTGAGTTCCCAACTGAGTGATTCCATAGCAAAGACAATTTATTAAGAAGGATTCTTAGGACCCTTCTTTTCATGTAAGCCTTAAGCTATCAGGAAATTAAAGGAAGGACCAGGATAAGATGAATGGAGAATGAACAAGTAAGTATAAATAAATACAGCTACAGAGCTCAGTAGGAGAGCCGGTTTAATCATTTAGAAAATATGTTCATCTTCACCATGCAACCATATTTAATATTCTGAGATGACTCAGACCACATTAAATTCAGTTGGTTAAGACAAATGCATTGTGATTCTTTTGGTTTTGGGAGCATTTATTACTCAATCCTGAGCCTGAAACTGTACTCAGGGTGAGGTGTAGCCCCAGTAGCACTGGAGGTGCTAAACCTTGCAAATAAATGAATTTCTGGGGATTAACAGCCTGAAGAGTGGGGATGCCATGCTATAGGTCTGCTTGCTCTCTCTTCCCTGTGCTTTTCAGCTGTTCGTCTAAGGCCCTGTGTTTATAAGGTTGGTCATCCATCTCTGGCCAGCTAGATGCGGTTTCCACTCATCTTAAGTTTTCCTCAGCAGTCTTTAGGAACTGATCCTATCCCTGTTCTAGTGAGAGCACTCTCTCCTGGGGGTTCCACTTCCTTTCTGAAGGTTACATGGGTAAACAGGTGCAGGCTGTGGAGGGGAGGATTTCAGTTGCTCTGCCTTGGAGGATGCTTCCTGCCTCTCTCCACAGGGAACATCCTTCACTGTGGGCTAGTGGGGACTCTTCTCTACAAGATGTGTCTGCCAGACAGATCTCTGACTTTGCGGTCAAGAGTGGTAGGGAGGGCTTTTCTGCTCTTCCTGGTAAATATCTTCTGGCTGTCTTCTGCTGTGGCTTCTTGCTTCAACCGTTCAGTTCTGGACCTGCTCGGCAATCATCATTATCGTTCTGTTCACACAGTGTGCACACTGTGCCTCTGTCCACCGTGTACTCTTTCTGGTCCTATCAGGTGACTGTGTGCCTGCTTGCTCTGCTGGGCACTGTCCTCTTGCTGCGTCTGGAGGCTTTCCAACTGGTGCCATTCTCTCAGGTGCATTCCCTCGGGTTATATCACTGGTTGAATGTCTTTTGGCCTTATGGTAAGAACAACAGACACACACACACATGTACACACAGAGAGCTCACACACACTGACACAGATGTATATGCTCACACATAGCATGCCTACATTTAAATGCAAACTGTTCTACAAGTTCCAGGAAAGTGGCTCCATGGAATGGAGCTACCCTGTGGATATTTTATACTACTGGCTACAAACATAAAGAGACACCACTATGTTCTGTGGGAATGGTGACTGCTCACTTAGGAAGTGAAGACCATTTCTCTCCTTTTCATAACTTGGTGTGGGAGAAAATGACTTAACAGAGGGTTAATTGTCATTAATTATTTCACATGGGACTGCTTTTTATTCATGCTGGTTTACAATATGTAGTCACCCACTCAGCAGCACTGAGCTAAGGCCTAAAAGAAATGGCTTCTCTAATGAGGCACACAAAGATGGGGTACAGAGAGACAAGCATGTCCCTGTAGGAAAGAAGATTCTAGAAAGGTTACCAGTTTCTTTTTTCCTGCATTAACATAGAAAGCTGTCATTCCATTGATTAAATAGCTTCCCTTAGGCTAGAGGAAGGACTCTGGCTAAAGTAACATATGAAAGGTAAGAATTATGAGGAGAGTTAGACTGTACAAGGTATAAAGTTCTTCTTTTACACCTGAAGCCATTTTAAGAAAGCAGACTTTAAGTCACTTGTCACAATACACCAAAGCTGCTTAGCAACTTGACCAAACCTGTTAACTACCCCAACCCAGTCCTATGTCTGCTCACCGTTGTGTTTAGAGGGCCTGGACATTGGCACTTTTACAAATAGTGAGTTAGTTTATCGTGATGAGTCTCGTCTTCTGAGACACCCAAAAACCAAAGCAGTCAAGTAGCCAGTGAACTTCTGGCAGCTGATGCTGTTTCATCTCTGGGGTGGATGCTCCTCGGAGTCCAGGAAGGGCAAGGTCCGTTTTACTCCTTTATCTTCCGCTTGGATGCCTGTGAACTGGCTCAAGAAAGGGCAGCCTGAAAGTTACA
The DNA here is from genome assembly GCF_903992535.2 of Arvicola amphibius. Classification (NCBI taxonomy): domain Eukaryota; kingdom Metazoa; phylum Chordata; class Mammalia; order Rodentia; family Cricetidae; genus Arvicola; species Arvicola amphibius. Next base: position 157,315,198 of record NC_052050.1, read on the forward strand.
GGCACAATGGTCCAGAGCCAGGGTGAGGTTGGTTGCTTAATGATGCAGAGTGGGGAAGACCTGGGAGTGATTCTCTGTGTCTTCCAGGTTGCAGTTGCCTGTCCCTGGGGCCACTTGCCCCGCTCCCCAATAGTGCTACAGTCACCTCTGTAAGCAGGGGCAGAGGGCGGGCGTCTCCCACGCAAGCAATCTTCTGACTGTTATTTTAACCCTCTCGTCTGGGTTAAAGCAGGACAGAGATCACCACCTAGACTATTTAACCCTCTCGTCTGGGTTAAAGCAGGACAGAGATCACCACCTAGACTATCAGATCCATGGCTTCTGGGCCCATTATCTTCCTTCTGTCCTCAGACTGAGGGGCGCCTGTGCAGTTCAGAGGCGTCTCACCCCAAGTGTAAGTTAAGGAAAGGATGGGAGGAGATAGTTTGAAAGAGGATTCATCTCCTTATAATGTCCCATTTGTTTCCTACCTCAGCACACACTTACTAAATGCCAGGTTCTGTCTTCCTTGAGTCCTAGAACATATGGCCCTGGTGGTAGGCAATATGACCAACTAGTGGCAAATGAAGTGTAATTGAGTCCTTATAATTCTTTTAATATGTGATAGATGCCATGATGAAAACAACCATTTACCAATTTAGTCAAAGTTTATTGACGAGCATCCATATGTCAGACACGTGTTACATGGTTAATACCCTTTGAACTGTGATTATCTGCAAGGGATGAACAGTCTGATCGGGAATGATAATTATAATCTCCAGTAGCATCCACAGCAATACGGGGAATTTGGGGGATGCCAGCGCTACAGAAAATATTACAAAAGTTAAAGACTATCAAAGACTTTAAGAGATAAGCATTGTTGCCTCCCAGGCTGCAGACAGAAGACAGGAGAATTTGGCTTCAGTGCCCCACTGGCTCGCCCAGCACCTCAACTGGTCAGTAGTGTATCCAGGTCTTTTTTCCCCTTTAACTGTAGTTACTGCTCAAAAATACAGAATGACTTTGAAGGTTTTGTAAAGTATAACCCTGTGAAAACGGGAGAGAACATGAGAGGGATGAAGTCGGGGTGTGGGGTTGTGGGACAGTGGTGAAGCAGGAAGGAAGGGCCAGGGGTCCTCAGCGGGGTTGTTAATACACAATGAGATGCTGAGCCGGTCACCGTTCCACTGTGTGGCCAGATACTCGAGACAACTAACTTAATAGCACAAGAGGTTGATTTCAGGTCATGGCTGATCGCTCTGTTTCTTTGGGTTCGCGACCGCATGGTGAAAGCAGGAGTTGTGGAGTCAGAGGGGTACTCACTGCACTGTGGCCAGAATGCACAAGGAGCCTGTGGTCTCCCTCTCACCTGACCAGGTGCTCAAGGTCATGGGATGTGAACACGTTTGAAGACCACCGTTTCCTTTTCCGTGGTGTCTTTGTTAGTTTTATTGTTGCTGTGGCAGACTGAAGGGAAGGGGGCTCTGATCGCCTCCAAACATACTACCCAGTACCAAACTTCTACTTGATCCTGTGTCCGAAGGCATCCATTTCTGCACAGCAGTGCCATGGACTGTGGACCAAACCTACTTGTGAAGCTGAAGCCCAGGTCTTCTGCACTATACATGCAATAATTCATCCTTTTGCAAAAGATGACCTTCTGAATGATCATTCTCACACACACACACACACACACACACACACATTATGTGTATGAAATGTATACATTAAGTTATTTTGTGTATTAAATTATTAACACATGCTAAACACTTATCATATTAAATGTTATAGATATAGTATTTAATAAAAATTATTTATACTTCATGTAATTCTTATAACCCATATACTTTCTAAATTTATATCTTTGATGATAAAATAGATGAATATTAAATGTATAATAGTAAAATATTTAAAATATTAGCATATATTTAACGTTAAAATACTTAACATATTAAATTATTTAATGTACACTTAATGCATATACATATATTTATGTTTGTAAAACAGACTACGGAAATGGAATCTACTCTTTGGCCGTATGCACAGTTGATTAGGAACCTGATGTGACTGTATCCTGCTGACCACATTTACCTTAAAATGATGCCCACTTCTGAAAATAGTAATAGACTCATGTCTACAATTAATATTATGCTGAGGATAGAAAAGGCACAAGACAAAAAATTATAGTCACACATCATTATTATCTCTCTTCTGCTGTGGTTTAGTGATGTGGAGTGTCCTATCACTCCAAAGTCAGTGGATTCCTATCTTCATTTTTAAATAAACCAGGCTGTAGACATTAGGTGTAGTAAGGCAACTATAGCTTACTGAAAGTTTTCAGAAAGCATGAAAGGACCCCCAGAGAGGGAAAACCCTAGCATGACTCTATAGTGATGAACGTTTCTGTTCCTCTACAGGAATCATCACCATGCTGAGTTGCCGTCAATTTGTAACAATAACGCCAGGCAAATTAATATTTCAGCCACTGAAGGGCATTGAGTTCTAGGTCCTTTCCAAATCAGGAACATGGCTTTATGTCTTGAAAATACTGATATGAATGAGCAAAATTTCATAAGCTTCATTTGTGAGGCTACACACATACAAGGGGAAAAGTGCTGTGCCCAAACAAAAACATGGTATTAGTTTCAGGAAGCCCTTCTTCAGTCTTTAGGGCACTTAAAGCACATAGGTAGAGATGTACTTGCGCATATCATGGTTGACCTGTTGTCTCATATTCTCTACTTTTGATGCAGCCATAAAAGGAATGCGTGTGTAAAATGATTGCTATGGGTCATATCCACAGAAGAGAGGGCATTGGTGGCAAATGCTCACATGTGGCAGGGATAGTGTGCTGCCAAGTTCATGTTCATGGATTATGACCTGGGTAGATCTTATCATCCACTCAGAAATTAGAGTTGCCTGGGAAGAAAGAACAGTTGAGATAATGTTTCTATAGGATTGGCCTGTGGGCCAGTCTGTGTGGGTTCTCCTGTTTAATGATTGATCGGGAGATCCCAGCTCACGGGAGGCATGCATGCCACGCCCTGGGATGGCAGTCTTGAATGTTAGAAGAAAGCAGGCTGAGTAAACCACGAGGAACAAGCCAGTACACAGCACCCCTCCATGGACTCTACTTCAGGTCCTGCGGCCAGGAAGCTGCCTCGAGTTCCGGCCTTGACTTCCTTTATTGGTGGATTGTTAGCTATAAAATTAAATATACCCATTCCTCTTAAGTTGTTCTTCGTCAAGGTGTTTGTCACAGCAATCGAAAGCAAACTAAGACAGATTCTAGACCACATGAACTAATGCCATATTTGTCCAGTGCTGTGCCCCCTGTGGTTACGAAGCTACAGATTTGAGCTGGAAACCCACTGTAAGCAGCAGGAATTGTGACAGAAATATCAATGCATTAAGTCTCAGAAAACATGCATTTTCTCTTAAAACACAAAGTCCTTAGGCAGGAGGGAGAGATCTGTAGAGCAGATAAGAACAAATAGATGTACTCTCCTAGAATTCAGCTGGAAATTGCCATCTAGTCTTCTGGAAGCCCCACACTGCATGCCCCCGGCCTGCGAAGGGTGGAGGAAGGGTTGCGATATCAGTTCCCGCCAGAGCACACCGGGAGCCATAGAGAGCAGGCTGCAAGCTGTTCCAGGCTGATGGTGCGATACGCCACGAACAGTTGAGAATAATCCATCCAAAGTAAATGTCAGCTCTGTGTATGTGCATTCGATTTTTCAAAACTATGAAAGTGATTTGGGCAGTTGGAGACAGTTGTACTCGTGAAAATATGGGGGTAGCCACGGGTTCTGCTGACTTCAAAATTTCTTTAGAAGAAGAGAAAATTACTGCATTCACGACATTCCATACCTCATTCATGCAATGTGTGTTTATGGAATTCTTCCTGTGTGCAAAAGTGCTACCTGTAACGCTATAGGAGATATGAGTGTCACTGCAGGTGCTTGCTCCGAAGGGGCCTATGTGCAGGTAGAGCTGGGCTCACTGCTCACTGACTGAGGAGGTGGCTGAACTTTTGGGGCAGCACAGTAGAAGCAAGGGTTTTACCACTCAAGGTTACAGGAAGCTGAAGCCACATGGGGCTAAGGCACCAAGCTCGAAACAGTGGCTGTAAGATCTAGAAACGGAAGTACGGGATGTCCATTTCAAGAGTATAGCCTCCAGGTGTTTTCTACGAACTGATCTATCACAAATGAAAAAAATAATTGTTAATAAGCTACAATTTATATTCAAACAAGAGGCTTCAGGTTAGACATCCTTCAAAGCCGACAGGACCATGGGAAGGCCCAGGGCAGAGGTTATGAAGTAAGCTCGAGAGAGTAAGAGAGGAGAAGAGGAGGGAAGGGAGAGGTGCTGTTGAGGCAGGGCCCGACAAACTGTTAACTGCTCATGCCAAAGCTCACTTGTTTCAAGGTATTTGTGGGGCATCACTCACTGCATTAGCATTCTGAGGAAAGTGGTTGAATATTGCATGCTGCCCCTGTCACTCCACTGAGAACAAGCTTAGCGATGTCTTACTGTGGACTCCACCTGAGGTGGCTCCAATAGGGCTTACTCCATAGAGCAGTGCAAGTGGACTCTTACATCTCCACTTCATCCCAAGAGCCTGTTGCTTCCTGTTTGGTTGTAGGCTACCTAGCGGGGCTGAAGAGGCATCTCATAGATTTTTGACTCCACTGACATCTCATGAACTAAGCTTTCTCGTGGGTTGTGTTCATGGGCCATTTGAGCATTCTCCAGAGGATTCTAATGAATTCATTTGTCCAGTTTTTATCTTTTTATTATGCTGTTATAGGGAATTCTTCATGTATTCCAGAAATAAGGTCCCGGCCAGATATGTGATTACTGAAATCTCCGCCCCCCTCCATTGGGGGTTGTCTTTTTGCTCTCTTAGGAATGTTCTTTGAGGCAAGAATGTTTCCTACTTTGGCAAAGTCAGCTTCATTGTCTTCTTATCACTTGAGCTTTTGCTGTTCTATCTAAAATAGTCAGTGTCTGATCCCAGGTAACAGGAACTAACATCTGTGTTTTCCTGGGGAGGGAAGGTACAGGTTCTAAAATGCTACTCTTTTCAAGTTAAGGACCTATTTTTAGTTAATTTTTACATGAAATTAGAAAACATATTTTGTAATTCTTCAAGTATTTTAAATCCAGTGCATCCTGTTTTGTGGCAATGTTATCCTCTCAGCTGGAAAAGTGCTCTACTTAGGTGGGAAGGCTTCTTGCTCTGTGGTTGAATGGGGAGAAATCCTCTGCATTTGCTCATCTGATTGGCTCCAATGCTCCATTTCCTGCCCGGTTGTTTCCCCTTGTTAGGGAAAGTGGGAGACGGTAGGATCGAAGCGTGTTACTTGATCTATTTCTCCCTTTGACGCCTGCCTTACTTCCTTGTGCTGCGCTGGCCTTTGGTAGTGCCGGGTGCATTGCCGCTCTCTAGGCATCTGATGTATCTCACGGTGTGTTGTTGGGTCCTATAGCTTGTGTTTATACATGGGCCACCTTCAGGACCTGCACGGTCGCTGCATAGTGACACAGTCATTCTCTATCAAGTTAATTATAGCTTTGGTTTCACTGTTTGTGTGATAATTTATTACGGGCAAGTGACACATACAAATAAGAATACTTCTTCAAAGCATTGTAGCTCACAAATTATGGAAAGTCTGTCCTCCAGCATTTATTTATGCAGAAAGCTGTTATTCTTATCCTAATAAGGCCAAGGGAGGGGAAGATTTTTCATATCTCATAATAACACGGATAGAAATAACAATGTCATTTAACATTTTTCAGAAAGTTGCCCTTCTTAGGAACAGGCGAAGGCTTCCTCCCAGGGGAGAAATGAAACAACTTCTCGTTTACAACGATGGAGAGTTTTGCATGTTAAATATTAAGCTGAAGTTTCAAGGTCCCAAATATGAATAGCTCCATGGTGAGATGGGTATTCTCTTCTCAGAGGTGGGTATGGGCAGACACGGGCTGAGAGCCAGTCTCAGCAAAGTGGGGTTTCCATTTTACTAAGTGAGAGTCTTTTGTGTGACTGTCTTTACGAATACAATGTGGGCGTGCCAGTCACACCTAGGTCAAGCTCTCTAAAAAGAACAAAAGGCAGTCGAGGTCACCTCTGATCTCTCTGTTGCTGCGGAAGTGGCGGAAGTGGCGGCCCTCCTGCAGGAAAACAGGGCCACCTACTCCTCTTATCCCTAGACCAAATGCCTGACAAGGTAACTTAAGGGGAAAAGGTCTTATTGGCTCACAGCGGGGAGAGGCCTGGCAGAGGCAGCTTGCTCATGTGTGGGTACAGCAGGAAGCAGAGCTGGGTGGAATCAGGACCTGTTTCTGAGTGTTCCGGCCATTCCCAGGCGATCCACTTCCTGGATGAAGACAACACCTCTTAAAAGTTATACAGTCTTTCCAAACCATGCCACCGTCTGGGGCTCAGAGGTTCGGACAGAAGCCTATGAGGGACAGAAGGCGCGGGAGGGAAGGGAAGGCAAGAGTGTCATCTGAGGATGACTATTCTGCTGATTAGCTCTCAGTATGCTATGAGGAAGGCAAGGAAGGGTCACTTCTAAAACCAGTCAGTGTGGTAAGGAGTCTGCCCAGAAGATTGCTAGCTCAGCTGTGGGAAGAAGCAATAGGGTCCAGGGCCGGGGGCAGGGCCGGGGAGGGGGGTAAGAAACGAGACCGTGCACTGTGGGAAAATACATGTTTTATATGGCCTTATGGCAGCTAGCTGAAGTGTTGTGTTGTTTGGGACCTGGAGGGTGGTCCAGGGAATCACAAGCCCGAGTTCAATTCCCAGCCTTACAGTAGCAGGAGACAGCCCACTCCACGGAGTTGTTTTCTGATCTCTGTGTGTGCACTGTGGTAGGCATGTGCATGCACAGACATGGGCAGGGGTGCAAACACACACACACACACACACACACACACACACACACACACAATGCTATTGTCGACCAGGGCAAGGGTTCCTGACAAAGCTAAAAATGTAATATTGTTTTGTAGCTACATATGAGACCAGGATTCTCTTTCTCTGAGAAATACAAGATGGGCAAATGTGGACAGCATGCTGAGCGCCAATCCTCGGGCCAGAGCCTTTGTCTCTTTAAAGATAAGTCAGTGTCTCCGTGTCAGTGATGGGTGGGCGACTCTCTGCTCTTCCAGTTTGTCATTTATTTTCCTCTCAGTGACATGATTTGTGTCCCAAATTGTGTGTCAGTTGTGACTTCATAAATACGGCTTCTAAGCTATTTTCTTGATGTTGAGTAATGAAAGCAGGTTTTCATATTTGATGGCCCGTGAACCGGGTGAGACCCGGATGGGACAGTCGTGTCCAAGGACTATGATCTGAATAGGCCTGATGCATTCCCAATCACAGCTGAGGGTCAGGGTCAGATCAGAGTCAGAGGACCAGAGAGTGGCTTTCCAGAAACTCTGGACTGTCTTCCCTTGCTCCATCGATTTTTATCTCTCTCTCTTAATCCACACGAGGAGTCCTCTCTAGAAAAGGGAACTTGGGCCCAGCAATCCTGCTCTACTTGTAGGAGGAGACTCATCTTCCCCTCACAGTCTGTTCTTAAAGGTTATACTCATGACCGATGTGTCCAGTAGGTAGTCCAGCAGAGCGGAGATGGCCCTGCTGTGCAGGAGAAAGCATGGGAAATTCCATGCAACCAAAAGAAAGAGAAGTCTTCGAAGAGTTGTGCAAAAATAAATATAAGCAAAGAAATAAAACTCTCGCATTACAGGGAAATAAAAAGGGGCCATTTTTTTTTCTCACCAGAAAAGAACCTTGCAGAGACTGGCATGACCATTTGTCTGCTTGTCCTTAGGAGAGGTGTTCCCCATAGGGTAGCTATCTATCTAGTCTGCTAAAGCACCTAGATCCCACTGGACCTTTGCAAATTAGGTGATCATTATGGTCCTCTTTGATAAGTAAATTAAATGAGGACTGGAGAGGAGAAAGTAATTTTCCTGAACCAGACAGCCTGCTCACGAGGGAGACACAGGCTGTACCAGGTAGCATGGACTTCTGGCATAAATTATCATCTAGCGGAGGCTCCAACAAAGCCTTTGGAGTTCCTTCATCACTCGCGCCTTTCCAATTTTATACCAGAATTTAGGCAGCGAGTTTGGGCATCATAGGAGAACACACAAAACCGCTGCTTAGGAGGGACAAGTCCTTTGGTGTTCTGTAGACTCACCGAGTACAGGAGCTCCACACAATAGCTGATCACAGTACGCATGTTTGCATCCTGTCTGCCTTTGCTCTACTGTGGACACTGAGAGCTGTGTTTTGCCTTAGTGCTAAATGAGTTTCAAAGCTGAGTAGCAAAGCCTCACACCTGTCAGCTTGCACTCACATGTTTTATGCCTGAGCTGGTGTGGAATAAACCATGGACAATGAACAATAGCGAGCACCAAAACACTCTTCTGTTCCTCTGTGGGGAGCTAGCGGTACGCGGTACCTCAGCGAGGGTGCCCTAGCTGGATACTCAGAGCCTGGAACACACAGTAGAACTGCCGAAACGGAAATGAGATGCTTGAAATTAGAGAAGGACTTGCAGAGTATTGACTTGCGAAGATTATTTGATAATTATGGAAAAAGAATTTATATCTATATAAACGTGTCAGTGGGTCAGGAGATTTAAGTGTACAATATTGATCTCCAGCATGGTAAGCATGATTTAAAACAAGAGTTGCAAAGTCTAAATTTTCAATATTTGATTGTTGGTTGGAATTATATTGAGAAAATTAGAGGCTGACAATTCTTGAGCCATTGTGTAAACACAACCATCGTGGGTCGTAGCTCAGGAAGCGAGTGTTGACAGATGTGCTCTACAGGTGACTCTGGAAATTTTCATCTTTCTGATGAATCAACTCCACGCATTTTTCTTTTGTGGTAAGATGTCCCATTTGGGTACCATACACTTAATCTCATTTAGTGTTTCAGAGACAGAAAATTACATAGTCTTACCATTTCTGAGTTTCGTGAGCTATAAATAAATGGGCAAAATATCTAATTTATTCTTCAACAATGAGATGTGCCTCCAGGTTTCTTCCACTTTTCTGACATCCTTCTGAGATAATCTTAATTTCATCCTGAGTGTGTCACCGGTTTAGTCCTTCCTTGTCATTCAGAAGAAACAGTTCACTGTCCGGGCTACATCGCCAGTGACCACCTTAACAGACTCCAGACGCCATGGAGTAGCATCCAGCCCTGAGCATAGCAGAGCTGGGAAGGAGGCTGTCTCTCTCCATGTTGGCTCCCCCCAGTGGGGCTTTGGTCCAAATCTTCTCAGGACCCTAGGGTTTCCTTGTACAAGTCAAAATGACTGTGGTCTCTGCTCTAAAGAGGTAATGTTCTGGTTGTTCCTCTCTGTTTCTTTTTTGTGCAATTCCACAGTTCTCATTTAGAAATTCTACTAACTTATGGAACTCAGTACTTATTCTTTTTTTTTTTTTTTTTTTTTTTTTTTTTTTTTTTTTTTTTTGGTTTTTCGAGACAGGGTTTCCCTGTAGTTTCTAGAGCCTGTCCTGGAACTAGCTCTTGTAGACCAGGCTGGCCTTGAACTCAGAGATCCGCCTGCCTCTGCCTCCCGAGTGCTGGGATTAAAGGCGTGCGCCACCACTGCCCGGCTTCAGTACTTATTCTGAGAGCCGTTCTCTTTCTGGTAAGTGTGGTATGTCAAAAACCCAAACACAAACAAGATCACTATAGTCCAGGATTGACTCTTCCAAAACAATTTTTAAACTTAACTTCTTTTCTGGGCAACCATATCATTGACAGAAAATGAAGTTGAAATTATCTGTAGAGAAGAGACAATGTTGAGGAGGTGTGGCTTTAAAGTAAATACTTAGGGGAAAAAGCCAAGTGCTTCTGCGAGTTTTTTATCCTGAATCCTAGGAAGCCATTTTAAGGTTCTTAATTCAAAGCAGGCTATAAAATAGAATTGTGTCCCTCAAGTTCTAAACTACTTTTGAGAAATAACCAGTTAGCGCTAATTGTTATTCCCTGGACACCAATTTTGAGAAGAAAATTTTGCTGAATTGTGTTAAATTTAGAAATATACTATCATTAAATTGTAATTTCCCCTTGAATTCATACCAGGATAGCTTGCAAATTGGATCTGGTCTCTTCTGGTTTCCTGGGCTGTTTATCTGCATTTCATATAACAAGCCTAGCCCATCTCCCAATCAAAGAGTGCAGGAGCCATTTCCTTCATGACTGGAGTTGTTATTCTCTACAGACCAGTGCAGGACATTGGAAGTTCAGAGTGCGTGCTTGTGGGATGATCATCTACAAGCAAGAGCAACACCAAAACAGAAATTGCCCAGGCACGTCTCCATAAAGGGTCTTTGAACTTCCACGCAAAAGGTGTTGGAAGGAGGAGAAAATCTTGCCTGCTTAGCAGAGTTTGACCACTGTGTTAGGATTCATTTAAGCCTATGTTTCTGGCCCAACTGTTTCTTTAGTCCTACCGGTCAAATGATCATTCCCAGTCTTAAAAAACTCATCAAGCCCCAAGGAGAGATGGTTCCATTGTTAAGAGACTGGCCATCCCAGCTCTGTGATTCAGGACTTCAAGTCAGAACTCTAGAACTCGTGTAAGAAGCTAGGTATGGAGGCGCATGGTTATAACATCCGCATTAGTGGGTAGTGGCAGGGGGATCCTTGGAGATCATTGGCCAGACGGTGTAGCTCACAGGTTTAGTGAGAGAGCCTGCCTCAAAAGGAATGAAGGAGAATGACAGAGGACCCCACCACACACACACATAACACGTGTGTATAAAACAAACTTGATACACACTTTACACGCTCTGCATACACACAGCACTGGGGTAAATATTTTCTAAGTCTGATGATACAAAATTAGCTTTTGTTTTCTTTGTATTCTGCTCTGCACTTTTGCAAACTTCTTTGCATCCATCCATCTGTCCACGCTGTGAATTTTGTTGCATAATGATCTCTGCTAAGCATTCCACGAGATGTAGCAAAATGACACGGGAAGGATTAAGACTCTGTGCTTTCGGCACAGGTATTGAGACATTAGAGGGTACCCTAAAATATGTACATTTTTATGCTGCTTAATAGCACTTTAAAAAGCCAAACCGAAATAAAATCCATTTTTGTGTATCTTATTTTCATCCTGTAAAGCATTTGTCCATTGTGCTTTATGTGCTTCAGTAGACTTTTGGCAGCTGGTAGGAAAATGAAAATTAGGAGATGGGGGGATGGCAAGATGACTTAGTGGATATCAGCATTTGCTTCCAAGGCTGACAGCAGGAATTGGAATCCCAGCATGCCCCACGCCACAACAGCGGAAGAAGAAAACTGACCTCACAGGTTGTCCTCTGCCCTCCGCAGCTGCGTGCTCACACACAAATTAAAAAAAAAAAAAAACCAAAACAACTAATGTTGAAGAAAGCCACAGATAAAAAAATAATGTAAAATAGTTCGTTGCTTTAAGATTTATGAAATCATAATTTTATGATGGAAAGTTTTATGATTTTTATGGAGGATGTTTAGAATCTCATACTTTGCAAATAAAGGATTTTGGTTTTGACTTTTATTTTCCTTTATATCTGAAATATATACAGATCCAGTAGGTGTGGGTTGTTAAAGGAAAAATAAAAAAATCTCAAAGGCAGACTTAAGAAGATTAATTTTGTCAATTTTATTCACAGTATATTTTTTTTTGTGAACAGCCTACTAAATGATAGTAAGCTAAATGAATAATTGATTCATAAGGACAAAAGTCCCCATACCGTGAGACAGGAGTTTCCAGTGGTCATTGATATAAATATCTTTCTTTTTTCATGGAAAGAAAATATCTGCATGGTGGGTTTCTGAAAATATGCATTTTCTTTAGTGAGGATTTCATGCACTACTGCTTTTGTGAGAGACAATTTTCTGAAAATATCGGGTTTTTTTTGAAATTTTTAAAATAAATTTCTACCTAAAATCATAGGCAAAAACAAAACAACAAAAACAGCATCAAAAAAATCTCAAAAGAGCTCCCAGACAGCTATGGAATCCAGACAGTGGCACTGTTTCCCTAGTGCATGAACTGGCTTTTTGGAGCCCATTCCCTATGAATGGGCTCAGCCTAGATATGGGGGAGGGAGGGCTTGGTCCTGACCCAAGTGATGTCAGACTTTGCATGGGGATGGGAGAATGGAGTGGGGGAAAGATGAGGGAGCGGGAGGAAGGGAGGGAGAGGGAACTAGGATTGGTATGTAAAGTAAAAAAAAAAAAACAGTCTTTAAAAAAATAAAATAGATTAAAACAAAGCAAAACAAAAAAATTCTCAGATAGCTGTGGAATTCAGACAGTGGCACCATTTGAAGACAGAGGGACTTTAGAAAGAGTCATCTGTCCAGTAGGACCAGTGGGACCAGTGGGACCTGAAGCACAGTGTGGAGAGGAAAGCACCAGTTAGAACTTGGGCTGACAGGGACTCTCCGGGCCAACTTCAAGTTCAGCATGCTTACACTTGCTTCCTCCTTGTGACCAGCTCTGAAATTGCTCTGTATCAACGTTAATTGGGATAAGAAATTAAAATCTGTTCCCATCCAACTGGATAATCTGCCAGCGATACAGGGCACATATTTAGTTGGCCCTGGACAGGATTTCAATTTTCTGCAGACGGCTTCTAGGAAAGGCTTGTAAGGAAGGGATGGAGCGATCCATGTTTTCCATTGACAGCTGCCAGGACCCAACCGCAACCATCTGCTTAGTTAACATTTCCTCTCGCTGGGTTTCCTTGAAATCCCGCGTGCGCAGCCGCAGACCGGAGCATCACCTATGCCTGGGTTGTGATTGCAGCGCCCACCTTTAGCAATTGCTCATCTATTCAAAGCCTTTCTTGCAAATATTTAAAAATAAAATGACATCGTGTTATCCCACACTTAATTCACGGTCCTGAAATATCTGGGTGAGATATCACGGTATGCATGGGTGACTAGGAAGGAAAACTGTCTGTGGAGGCACCGCGGAGTATTTTAATGAAATAATTCTACTCATTCACTTGGAATGTCTTGATCTCTTTGACAGCAGACACACTGCTGCAGCTCTTGGTATTCTATTCTTTTGACAAATATGCTCATATTATACCATGGAAGGCATGTTTGCCGTGAATCAGGGTGTCGAGAATCTGTGGGATCAGTTAACACAAGCGGAAGAAAGAAGTTAGTTAAAGGAATGTTAAGTTGTTCAACTGACAGTATGTATGTGACCAATATCAAGACAGCCTACAAACCGGCGTTCCTGCAATGTGAGTGCAGAGTAGGAGGTGGCGGAAGATGCCTTGTTCATATCGGCTGTGATCATAGGGTCTATTTCTCCTGTTATATAAATTCTCTTACACACACACGTGCATATATATATACACACATACATACATACATATATACATATATATGTATATATATATGCACACACACACACACACACACACACACACACACACACACACACATTTCCTTCCTTCCTTTTGTCTTCCTGTTCTTAGATCTATAGTTCAGTCAACTAACAAATACCGGTTGTAACCTTCCTCTTTTGAATGAGGTGCTGCGGATTGAACCCAGAACCTCATACACGCCAAGGCAAACGCTTTGCTGCTGAGTACATCCCAACCCCCCAAGTGAGCATTATAGGTCAAATTGCAAGAGATCATGAAGACTTAGAATGTTCCTAAAACATGATCCAGAATCTTCTTTTCCTCTCATTTCTATCCATTTTTTTTCCCTGAAAAGTTAATTCTAATTCATCAAAAATTATTTGCGCATGGAATCTGGGAGGCCCTGTCTGTCTGTCTGTTTTCCGGTGTTGTAGCTGTTGTTTCTGCCTCCTATGAAGGGGATGCGAACAAGTTTAGACTCCTTCTTTTCCCGTCTTCCTTTCATTCACTTACCCTATCTCATTTTTAAATTTTTAAATCATTTTTCTGATTGATCACTGTTGGCATGAGGCATTCGAGACCCGTCAATTCTAACATCAAAGGTATCTAATTATCAGTCCACAGATCCTCTTGTGAGAGTTATCAGGGGCACAAGCCTTCTAAAATGTTAAAGTGAACGGTGAGTCCAAACTTCCAGGCTCTGAAGGTGATGGAGATGTTGGTGGTAGGGAGGGTAAGAAAAGCTGACGGGCATAGGGCAAGCTGCCGTCACCTTCACCCTTTGATCCTTAAAACACAAAGAGAAGCGGATGGTTGCGGGAAGCTCCAGGGAGCGGGATTTGCCGCGTGTCTAGTGTGTCCTTGGCACCGAGCGTAGCCGTTTGCACACATTTACCCATGTCACGGCCACATCAGTAACAGCAGGGCTGCTCTGCTGAGCCAGCCCCGGGAAAGAAGCTGTCAGCAGAACAGACGGTGCGGAGGCTGAGGCCCAGCCTCGTCATCTGCTCGTGACTTTGCCTACTTTGATTTCCTACTGAAGGTGCTGGAGCAGGAGGTGGTGCCACCGCCAGTCTGCAATGTACCCTCAGGGTTGTACTAAGTAATGGGCAGAGGTCCAGGGACGAACAGGCAGGGCTTCAGAAGCCCTATTGCTGCATTTCCAGGTTGTGGGACTTTGACGACCTTATCCTCCCCGAGGCCTGGCTTTCCGCTACAGTGAGACTAGGAAAGAGTTGTCATGAAATTTAATAAGAGATGTTCCTGACACAAAAAGATGCCCAGCAATCCAGGCTTTAAACTCTGATTCTTTCTTACCATTTTTTTAAAAAAATATGTTGAATTTTGCCCTTCAGTGTTTGGAGAGACTTTTCACCTTTATTGCCAAGACTCCCTAGACTCCGGGTTATATTCAACATGGCAGCAGCTGAATACTGTAGCTTTCAGATGATTCCCCTCACACCTGCCAACTCTTTTCTGAAAGGTTAGGAAGAGAACTACCAAGGGGCCCTCAAATGGAAGTCTCCCTTTCTGAATGTTCTGTATCTATGATTTGAATGGACGAGGCTCCTCTGTTTCTTGAGTATGTGCTGAGTGGTGGGGTGAAGAGATGAGCTAAGCTAAAATGCAGAGAAGATGGAGTATACTGAGAGTAGAGGGCAGAGCAGACAAGAAAGCACACCATCA
Source organism: Arvicola amphibius (assembly GCF_903992535.2). Taxonomy (NCBI): domain Eukaryota; kingdom Metazoa; phylum Chordata; class Mammalia; order Rodentia; family Cricetidae; genus Arvicola; species Arvicola amphibius. Next base: position 157,330,284 of record NC_052050.1, read on the forward strand.
CGACAGAGACTCTGGTATAAACCCGCTGTGGCAAGTCATGCCGTTCTGTGTGTCCACAGGCAAAGCTGTGTTAGGCGCCTCAAACACTGCGCCCCAACTAGGAACGGAGGCACGGACACGGCAAACGGCAACCGCTAGAGACCAGAGGTTAGCACACTCAGCTGGGAACACATATTTACTGGGCATCTACTAATTAGAGTTCTGTATGCAAAGGGCACGAAAACACACATGATCAAAACTCCGTGCAGCAACAGTCGATGGTCAGCTCCAGTAAATGAGTGGGCTGATGCCAAAGGGCCCCAGAGTCATAAGGATGAAAGCAGGAAGTGCAAATCACAGGGAAATTACGAGTGCTTCTTTCACATCAACACTTCTCTGTGGCCAAGGATGCTGTAGCAGTATGATCTACACAAGCTCTAGCCAGAGCTGAGGAAAAGCAGGTATTCTGTTTCAGCTGGTGGAACTTGCTTCCAAACACTTTTAGTGAGTGAAGAGTCTTTTTAATCTATCGTCATATGTTTAGTTATTCTTTTATGCATCCCCGTGTGTTCATGTATGTACTTACATGTGGCAGCCAAAGGACAGCCTTAGCCATTGTTCCTAACTCACCACCACCTTCCGTTTTGAGACAGGGTCTCTCATTGGCCTGGAACTTACCAGTGGGCCAGGCTGGCTGGATAGCAATCCCTAGGGACCTGCCTGTTTCCTGTTTGTCAGCACAGGGGTCTTAAGTTTGTTCCGCCACACTTAACCTTATAGTAATGTGGGTTCCAGGGGAGTTTGAGTCCTTATTTCCAAGGCAAGTACTTTAGTGACTGAGCTATCAAGGTGACCTTGGGCTGCTGATGTCAAACAAGTCATCCAGTTTATGGAAACTCTGTTTGTATGCAAAAATAGTAAACAGTACAGAAAGTATTGCCTATGCTTTTGATTTGAAATTTCCGTAAATGTTGTATTTCCTGATAAGAAACCTTTTCTTTGCTCTACAACTGAGAGAATCCCCATAAGAGTTTGCCAACCAATTAAGTGCAAAGCCAGAATGGCATCTTAGAATATTAACTCTGACAACATCATGTTAATAAAATGGTGTGTGGGCAGAAGGACTTCAGCTGGAGGAGTTTGTGGTTGGAGAGAGGTTGTAATAAAAGTGGGGGAGGTAGACTGACAGAAAAGAGAAGGAACTCGAAATAACATCAGTACAGTGTGCGGATACCCACGTGCAGACCCCATCTTCCTGAGGAGAAAGAAGTTCTCGACAGTCTCAGGGGCTGAGCTAGCAGGGTGCTGCCACCATGTTGGGCGGGTAAGAACAGATTCAGCATGTTCAAACCACTTATTCATCTCAGAGTGGAAGGGAAAATGTGAGAACAGGAGAAGCAAGTAGGAGCTCTCAAAGCAATGCTGGGCACCAGAGAGCTGAATAGGCTGAGGTCAGAATCATTGTAGTCATGGGGTCTCAGGAAAGGACAGGCTATGTGCCTTCTGATACAAGCAGAAAACTGTTACCAAATCATTACTGGGCTCAAAAGTTAATAAGAGCCAAGGTATACAGGTAAACAAAGGAAATACAGAGTATCATTAAAATTTAAGAGTGACCAAGAGGTTTAAATTTCAAATGATTGAACCATTAATATTCGATGATTTGAAAATGGTGTCTTCATAATGGAGAGACACCTACCAACATAAGCAGCGACAACCTGAGAGCCAGCAGTGCCCAGTCTGCAGTGACACTTACCAGGAATGATGCAAGAGGATTTTAAGAACATTTGAAATACATGGCACACTCATATAAAGTACTCACAAAACTATTGTAAATGTTTTATTGAGAAAAAGAAAACTCAAAAGAAAGGAGAAAAGAAAGAAGACAGCATGTTTAACGTGCAGAAGGATATTTAGGGGTCCCCTTCAGTGTCTTGAAAGTTGTTTACTAATTTTATTTTATTTTTTTTTCTTGTTTTAGTTGGTGCCTAAGGATTAGGAATTAAATTAGCCTAAGTATTCCTTGGTTATATTTCATTGTAAACGTGGAGAGACACAGACATGCCTTGTAACTGCCCCGAAATTTTCCAACACCACCCCAACTGGCTTTTACCTGTTTTGTTTAATGCATATGCTTTCCCTTAATTATTTACACATAGAAATGAAACTATTGTGAGACCAGTATGCACACTTTGTCTCTTATCTCCTCTTTCTCTCAGAATGACACTCGGTCAGCAAGATGTCTGGGAGTCAGAGAATGAAAACATCTTTTCTTGTTTTGCAAGTTCTTCCTCTTCTTCTTCTTTCTTATTCTTCTTCTTCTTCTTCTTCTTCTTCTTCTTCTTTCTTCTTTTCTTTCTTCTTCTTCTTCTTACTTCTTCTTCTTTCTTATTCTCCTCACTCCTCCTACTCCGCCTCCTCACTCCTCCTCCTCCTCCTCCTCCTCCTTCTCCTCCTCCTCCTCCTCCTTCTTCTTCCTACTACTGACTAAAACCAATTATTTGGCATACTTTAAATGTATCATTAACTATTGATATGTTTGTACCAGCCACATATCTAACTCGAGACACACGAATAAAATATTTACCCATTCTTGCTCTTCAGCACTGCTTAGCCTTGAGCATCTGCGGTTCTTGCGGTTATGGTATGATGGTATTGCCGCTTCATGAGGATCTCTCAGGTGAAATAGGGACAGTAGATCCCTCGTATCATGTAGGGTCTAAGGATTTATGAAGGCCATTGCTCCGTGTTAGGTATTCATAGGTGTTGCCCTGGAGAGCGAAGAGCTTATTTTTCCCTGTTTTGTTAAAAAGTGACAATACAATACATATTTGGGAGAAGAAAACATACATACAAGCTTCCTGAAGTAAAAAAACCAAAGTATCTTCCCATTATCATCAGTGGAACCATTAGACCTGTGTGCCTCCTCCAGGCTAGAGATTGAACCATTAAAATAGAGCTGCTGAAAACAAAACAGAACAATTATTGGAGAGAAGGGAAACACCTCACAGAAGAAATAGCAATGCCAACACGGGGAATGGGAAGCTGAACCATGTCAGAGTCCAGTCTGGGCGCTCAGGCGACCACAGCGGCCCTTTACACGCGAGGCCATGGAAACAGGCACGTGTTGCCTTCCTAGGACAGATAAAACTGGCTGTGGGAATAACTGATTTAGGAAGATGTTTCCTTCTTTTTCTCTGTTCTGGGGTATTTAAAACAGCAGGAGCTCTCTCATCTGGGGATGGTCTGGGCAGCAGCTTCTTTAGAGATGAGAGTGGGCAGGATGCCAGAACAAAATTCATATTTGTGATCAACTCTTTTTTGACAACTTTGAACTTTCAAAGAGTGGATTTGTATTAGATTAATATTGCAGTGACATTTTATATACTGAGGGAAGTAATGTCCACGTGGGCTTGTTTGTATCTGGGTAATGGACTCAGTAATTAGCTTTGTAGGTGGAGGAAACTCATAACCCTGATGTCAAAGGAGACATTGATTCAGAGCAGAGTAGCCTGACTCAAACTTATGGCAAGCTCAGGGTAGAAACTTTGGATATGTGCTATCAAAACACCAGTGCTAAAATCTTGGCATTAATCAATTCACTTGTGGTAAGAATCAGGACCAGTTGATGCTTACCCTGGGCTGGGAACTATGAAAACAAATTCAGATGTGCAATATTTGGCAGTGCTGTTTTAGTTGATAAATAACACATCCAACACCAGGACTAATTCGGCCATTGTTTCAGAGTGTTTCAAGCCATGAGAGAGCCATGCAGACATTTCTTCAAAAGGCACCAAGTATCAAGATTAGCATTCAAAATAAACAGGTCATTTCATTGAAATAAACCAATATATTCCAAGTTCAAAGGGCAAAGAACATATGTTTTATCTCTCCTGCTTTCTTTATGCTGTATGTTATACATAATATGTTGTGTGAGCAACCATCACCGCAGTGGGTTGTGGGTATTATCAAACACGCCTGGCATTAATCCACTTGTGTAAGAATCAGGACCAGTTGATGCTTTCCCCTGGGCTGGGGAACTATGAAAACAAATTCAGATGCGCAATATTTGGCAGTGTCAAGCTCGTGAGCATATGTGTGAGCCTCACTGATGCCCACAACTGTGAAGCAGAGATGTCTTGGGTTCTTGACACTAACAAGTGGAAGTTGAGTTTCTGGTTCCACTGAGATGCTGAGGGCTGCATCTAGGCGGTGATGGGATCATGGTGTGGACCGCTCCTGTCATTTACGAATGTTCGCCAACATGCGCTTGTATCTGATAAACGTGTGCCTCAAGGTTAAGTGGGGGAATATTTGATACTGTTGACTGACATCCTCATGCTTGATTATTTCTCCTAGAGAGTGACTCAGACTTCAAGAGAAACCAATTATAATTATAATGAGATATATGTGTATCACATTATCTAAAAAATCATCTGTGTGGCATGCTGTAAATACATTTGGTTGCACACCATGACAGATTACAAAGTTGCTCCAGTGAATTGATTAGGATACCTGATTCCGCGTGGTGAGGGCATGAAAGATGTGGCTGTGGTTCAGATGGCCCCCAGAGCTTGCAGTTCTTGTTCCTTTCTCTGGCCTCCCCGGTGCCTGAACCCGTTTCCTCAGAGGTGAAACTGAAGGAACCTTGGGAGGACAGTCTCCATGCACTCTCAAAAGTCCACTGGGCTGTCCGCTACTATCATGCCGAACTTTCTAGAGTTGAGAGTGACTTGCTTAAACAGAAGCCATGTTTAAAGGTTTCTGGAGAGAATGGCTCATTTTAGAATTAAGCAGCTGTGTCCTTTGTACCCTTACAAGAAATGCAACTTAAAATGCATTTCAGCTCCTGATCCAAACTCCTAACGTCAGTTCTCAGCACCTGTGTCTCGTGTGCCTCACAGTTAGGGATTATCAGCGGCTCTATTTTCTCAACACGTTACTTTGCTTCAAACGTTGGAATCATCCTATATCTTCTTTATGAATTACTAAGGAAAATAACCACAAGAAAAAAGTGGGTCAGAAACTTCAGTACTTTTTGTTTTAGTTTCTATTCAAAAAGACCTAGTCTTTTTGACTGGTAATGTTTTCAGTTAAAACGTGAAACTTTGTGAAGTCTAAAATAATAATCATTCGCACCCAGGAATAGTCACTGTGGGATGAGGTCAGGGATAAGTAGGTCGGTATGTGATAGGTAAAGAAGAGAATGATAGATAATAGAGACATAGATGTGTGTGTGTGTGTGTGTGTGTGTAACTAGTAAATGGATTATTGGTAGATGACAGATAAATAACTATGTAAATAATAGGTAGATAGATAGTAGACAAGAAGGAAGGGAGAAAAAGAGCAGTGAGGGAGGAAAGGGAAGGATGAAGGAAGGAAGGACAGGAAGAATGTCTTGGTCACTGTCCTATTGCTGTGAGGGAACACCATGACTGCAGTACCTCTTATGAAGGCAAATGTTTAATTCGGGAGGCTTACAGTTTCAGTCCGTTATCACAGAGGGAAGCACTGTGGTCTGCAAGCAGACACGGTGCTGAAAATATAGCTGAGAGGTTTACATTTGGGTCAATAGGTAGCAGGAAGCACAGTGTGTCACCGGGCCTGGCTTGAGCTTCTGAAACCGCAAAGACCACCCCAGTGACACAGTTCCTCCAGCAAGGCCACACCTACCCCAACAGGGCCATGTCCTCTAATCCTTGTCAAGTATTTCTACTTCCTATTGATGAAGCACTCAGCTATATGAGCATATGGAGTCCACTCCTATTAAGATCACCACGAAGAGGAAGAGAGGGAGGACGGAAGGAAGGGTGGGCAGTTTAACAGACAGGATCATAGCTCAGGTGTTATTGCATCCTCTCTAATTCCCTTCAACATTTTTCAGAAAGTGATTGCTGTGTGTCACCAGCTTTCTGAGCTAGGGTCCAACGGCTGTTTCCTCACTGGTCTCCCTGCATCCTGAGCAAACACATGCAGTCAGAATCACAGTTCTCCATGTCAGAAAAGAGGAAAGATGAGTAGAGCAAGAGAGTGGACTTCATTTCCCAGTGTGCCGCAGGCTTTCCCACAGGAGCATGGCTGACTGGACGTCAGATCTGCTGGTCGTCTTGGCATTTTTCTTTGGTTTACAGAAAGCGCCATGTTGCTGTGCTATCTGATTGTGGTTAATGATGCCATGAGCTCTTTATAGAACACATCTCAGGATTCTTATACAATGTATCTTGTTAAAAAATCTATAAGTATAGACTCTCAATTAGCCACACACACACACACACACACACACACACACACACACACACACACACACGCACACACACACACACACACATATAGGATAACAACCTAGAGGGTCCATAAATTATGGGACTAGTCTGTAACATTTTGCTTTGAATTTTCTCCCAAATCTACTCAGTATAATGCACATATTTAGCTGGACACTGGCAACACTTGATTAGCTGGAATCAGTGTGAAGAAGCTTCCCATGTTCACACAGAAGGCTGCAGAATGCTATGCTCTTTAATACCAAAGCAATCAACATGCATCCCCATGGTTCATGTTAAATTGCTGCCAGTGAATTTGTTTCTGACCTTCTGTTGCTTCAGTCCTGTGTATTCAATTCATCATCTTGATGCATGATTATTTTCTGGATGTATTTAAATGATTATTATGATTTATATTCTATAGAAGTTTCCACATGTTTCTTAAATAAAATTAACCCCTTTGTATGTTAATGCCAACCTATTATGGTTTCTTCTGTGTGCTGCCTTTTAAATGATTTGCCTTGGAGACTGTAATCCAGCACTGGAGAGGCTGGCATAGAAGGCTCACTGTGAGTTGGTAGCCTGAGGCTGTACATTGTGGGTTTCCTAGAGCTACATGGAAAGACCCTGTCAGGATTGGGCAGACAGTAAGAGACAGAAAGAGAGTGAACCACAGTTCCTGAGATATTCAAACAGGACCACTAAAGTCATCTTAATACCATAATTTTCACTGATATTTATGCAAACACACACATTCTTTCTCCTATTTCTTGGTGCAGTTCTGATGAGCCGTGATCCATTCCATGCCCAGTCATTTAGGGCCCAGTTACGTGAGACTTGTCAGGCAGTCTGAAGGCCATTTGAAACAGACGCTGGGGCTTCGCTCTGATCTAATTAAGCTTCCATTAACTTGGACAGGTCAACCACGTTCACTGTTTGCTCTGTTTTCTAATCACCCTCAAATCCTGCATCTCTAAAAGCACACGTTGCTGTTTTCTTCATGACTCTTTATGCTTCTCTTCTACACCACGTGATCTTCTGTGCTTAGGGGAGAAAGTTATAATCAAATTAATTCATCGATTGAATAACCAATGCTTTCCCGAGCTTGGAGCTTGCCTTATAGAGGGTACCAGAAATGAGACAGGCAGAGCTGAGTAGCAACTGTTGTCATGTGCAAGTGTTTCCTAGTCAATTCTAAGCACATTTCCTTCATTCCTGGGGGTAACATGTTGTCACAGGCAAGGAAAAACTGTTTTCTCAAGAGAAGGGATCAACAGTTTCAAATAGCATGAAACCATACGAAGCAATGGGAGAGACGTACTGTATGGGAAAAGGGATGGGTGTGACCATTTTGGAAGACTACGTTGTTCTTCAAGCAGTTTGACTGGAAGAGGAAGGATGGGGAGAGATTAAGAAGGCCATTTTGTAAACTGCTCAGGTAAAAGGATTTAAAGAGGGCAACACTGTGATAATACGCATACTTAAAAATTGAGTACCATGGCTTCGACACAGAGCCCAGGTCCTAAGGGGCAAATTTAGAAGCCTAGTTGATAATCACTGGATCCATTGGACACCAGAGAAGACAAGTTAGCTTGGTGATGATAGAGTTGGGTGTCAGGTGACAGAAAAGCAAGATAATAAAAGTGACCTTTGACCTATGGTGGAAGAGGTACACGTGGAGGGACCCGAAGCACAGACCGATCCGAAGCTCCCAGAGTTGTTCTGCTGAGACTGCAATGCTAACCCAAAAGTGAAATGATGGACCCTAGCTCTGAGGAGACCGTGGGGTAATTAGGGGCACAGCTGGTTAGCAGATGCAGGCTTAATGGGAAGATAAGTGTGTACATACGAGTCACAGCTTCATACATCACAGAAATGGATGAAACCACCAGGGTCTAAAAATTGAATTATATCACCCAGATCTGATTAGCAGATACACTTATTAATAATTTAAGCACATAAATTAGAATTAAGAAAAGGATGACTTCAAGGCTTTCTACAGAACACAGCTATAATTTGTAATCTTCAGATCATTAGCATATTTTTTTCTGAGCAAATATCTACAAAAACACTCAGTTCTCCTTATAAATTTCCCATCACATATTCAGGAATGTAGTTCCGCATCTTGTCTGATATGCCTAAGACATGAAGACATGGACAATAGCATCCATATCTGTATTGTTTGTACTAAACAAACCAGGTCACCCTTTAGTAAGTTATTGGCCTTGTTAATAAAATAATTTTAAAAAAATGTCTAAGAAGAAAAATTAGGGTAACATGGAGCAAGCAAGCTGTTAACCTCAGTAGCTGCCAGGGGCAGAGGCGTGGAGATGAAGAAGAGAGTAATTCCAGAAGTGTTCAACAATGGTAGTCAGCAAGTGGCTGCATGGGAAAAGAAGAAAAAGAAGGGAGGGACGGAGGGAGGGAGGGAGAGGGAGGAGAGAGAGAGAGAGAGAGAGAGAGAGAGAGAGAGAGAGAGAGAGAGAGAGAGAGAGTCTAGAGCAGCAGGAACCACACTAGGCATTTGGCCAGTGTCTCCTAGACAAAGAGACAGAAAAGAGGAAAATGATAAAACATGCTTTTCTGAATTAAAACTCACAGAATTGGGCAAGCTATGTGGTGGAGGTCTGTGAGCAGTTGCATTGCAGGAAGAGTTTCTGGGAAGGAGAAATATATTGAGGGGTTAATTATTCCTCCCGTGTCCTTAGATTGTCTCCAGGTGGACCAGATTTTCTATGGTATCATCTCCTAGGCAAAACTGACAAGCAGAGATGAATTCACTATTATTATTTGTACGTTTGATTATAATTATTTATGTGTATGTTTGTTTCGATCGTATTTTTTTTCTGTGCACCATGTGCAGGTCTTTGAAGCCCCTGGGAACTGGAGTTGCAGGCGGTTGTCAGTTACCACACTGGTGCTGGGAATTAACCCAGATCCTCGTCAGTACCGAGTCATAACTCCAGCTCCTAGATCTCTGGACATCTAAGAGATAGCTAATATTCTCATCTCAGAAGCCCATCACAGTGTTGCCTCCACCCAAAGCCAGGGATATTCTATTATTCTGACCATGATGCCTGAGTGGGGGCTTGGTTAGTTCTTTGTAGTGTTACCAAGGTAACAGGATGCAGATTCTAAAGCCAACCATGAGAGGGAGCTGATCCCCAGTGGCCTCCAAGGCCACTGATCCCTACCTAACTACCTATGTGATACACACAGCAATATGTCTGTCTGTCCTTACTGGTTGGAAAGGGAAGTCATATAAATATCAATCCATTAAGAGAACACAAAGCATATGCCAGACTAAACTCCTGTGAATCTGCAGTACTTCTGAGTCTGTAATAAAGTTTGTTTTTTTGAGTAAACCAAATTACACAGATAGGGTCTTAGAATTGTGGGGATGCTGTTTTCTGACATGTAAATATATTATTGGAAAAAATTGACTAAAATTTCATATTGTTGCAAATAACTTGTGTATGCACATATAGAACTTATCAGCAACATGGAAATATTTCCTTTTATGAACATTGGAAGGATTGTTTAAATGAATATTTTAAATTGTCAGTAACCAGTAGTGAAGATAGCATAGTGAAGATATTATTAAGCATTATCAGGCAAATGCTGCATAATATTCCTTTACACTCTATAAAGATGTGTCACTGTGATTGATTTAATAAAGAGATGAGTGGCCAATAGCTAGGCAGGAAGAGGTTATTTGGGACTTCTGGGGACAGAGATATCTTCAGCAAGAAGAAAGGCAGGGTTGCCAGCCAGACACAGAGGAAGCAAGATATTCAGGAGGAGAAGTAAAGCCTCTAGTCATGTGAGCACCTAGACGAATAGAAGTGGGTTGATTTAAGTCACAGGAGCTAGTTAGAAACTAGCCTAAGCGAAGCCTGAGCGTTCACAATTAGTAAGAAGTCTTTGTGTTGCTTTCTGTGAGTTGATGCCCCCACAGTCTGTCTACAGGTGAAAAGGATGCACCTGTTGTTGTACATGCCAAAGCCAAGAGATGCTCTTTGGAAAGCACAGAGAGGAAGATGGAATGGCAGCATGAAATGAATCCAGTCACGTTCTGGGGTCTCATTGTCCCTAAGTAGATGTGTCAGCCTCTTTGGATTTCAATGCTCTCATCTCTGAAACAAAGACACTTCTGATCTCTCTTGTTATTTAGGTCACTCACGGGAACTCTCTGACCTACTCAGGTCTGGCCAGTGGCTGTGGTATCCATTCTCTGAGCTCCATCACCCCAGAGCTTGGTTAGGAGTGTGGCTACTCCTAGAGATCGAGTGGGAGGAAGGACCCGTGAGTCAGTTGTATTCCCTGGACCACTCTGTCTTGTCTCGGTTCTCAACAAAATCCTATATTCTACAAGAAATATTCCCTGAGCGTCTCTCTCTTCTTGGACCGTTCTCCTTTTGGGTCATTAGCGCATGGCTTGTATGATGTTCCTTATGTCATCTCTTCCTGTTGCCACACTCACTTTGGTGTATAGCTTCTCCAGGTTGTATCTTCCATCTGGGGTGACATCTGTGTGCTGTCATATCCTAGTGATACAGCGACAGCTACAGTTCTAAAGTACTCTGTGTTTCTGTAGGTTTTGCAGCCTACCAGAGTGCGCTATCAGTCACTGTGGGAAGAACATTACTGAAGGTCTTCTTTTGGGTTTCGATGGAGCAACAGCTCTTTCAACTTGACTTTAAAGATTGAGGAGAGTGAAGGCTTTAGGATGGTTCCTTGTGGCAGGCTCATCCATCTGATCAGGTTTGTATTTTATATAAAGAGAAAAAGAGAGTAACTTATGAGGAAGTCTTCATGGATTGACTCAAGGAGCTGCTACTCTTGTATTTTTAGAAGATTCTGCGCCACACCACAGGGCCATAGCTGTTTCCATGGTTACTTGAATCATGTCATTCCCACATTCTCACGCCCTGTCTTGGTTGCTGAAATCACAGTCTCTGGCAGAGACTTATGGTACCCTCTGCATCTCTGTGAGGAAATCCACCGTTCTAAGAACAAATAAGACTGTACAGACCTGGAAGTAGACAGTGTGTGCTATGCCGCTTGCTGTCTGCAACACCCTCTCTGCTACCTGCGAAGCAGGCTCTTCTTACAGCATCCACTCTCACTGGGAAGAGGAGCAATGTGTTCTCTGAGAGTTACCTGCTGCTCTTGGTTGCTCAGTTCCACTATGGTGGTATGAGAAAGAATCAGTAACTCCTCATTATTAAAGGGTTTCCATAGATCTTCTGATAAAATTGGTTCAAGAAATGAAACTTAGTCTACTTCTCCAAATTTCATCTTCAGCAAAGAAATAAATCAGGGCAAAATGAAAACCCCAAGCCCTAAAGATACTGTCCTATTCATTGTAAGCTTTTTTTTTAATGTGGTAAAATACAGCTACAAATGTGACCAGAGACCAACTGTCTGTCATATGAGAGTGATAATACATACATACATGGTAAGTCCACATGGTAATTAAGGCCTTCATGGAGAAAGTAGGAGGATAGGCATGTTTTTGATGTGTTCAGGAACCATTTCTGTTAGCAGTCACTGGGCAGAGGTGGGTTTAGGCAGAGGCTGTGCAGAGTCACACATATACTTGGCCAAAGACAGGTCTCCAAACTCGAGTTAGGCTCAGGAAGTTACACTAGGCCTCACACCTGGGCCTCATGAGGCCCAACATGTGCTCTTGTCAGGACCGAATCTCTGTGGTTCTGTTTGGACACATGGGAATGCAGATAGTCCCTGATCTCCAGGTAGACGTGTCCCTTCTGAGAGACCCTGGTGTGGATTGATGCCAATTTTGTTGAACTTCCCAGGATGTTTCAGGACAGCAATCTCATTCGCTGTCCAGTTTCTACTACTAGATACAAGCACATGCTGCCATCTTCTGCTTTTCACATCGTTATAGGGGCCGGACAGTTCCTTCTTCTTCTACAGCAAGCACTGGCTGGGCCATGCCCCAGCCCAACCTTTCCTTTCTTGTGTTTTCCTTCCTCTTTCATTCTCTGTCATTTCCCCTCTTCTGTTGGATTTTCTCTCTGTCACACTGTAATTAGTTTCTTCCCTACCTCGCCCACATATTTCTGTTTCTTTCTGTTGTCATCGCCTCTGCCACTTACCCAGATTACAAACGACCATCACAGACGGACAGCGAGGGGTCATCCTGGACTCAGATTTTAATGCATGAGCACGCACAAACTGCTTTCACTTCTGAGGTCTCTCTCGGTTTGGGATCAGAATATATTAAATAAAAAAAAAACACTAGTCAGCAATCCATGATCTCTGCCCTTTCATAAACATTTTAAAGTCACATAAGTGAGATAAATATAAAACAACCTGGAATTTGTAAATTGTATTGCATTCGCTTTGCTTTAATGAATCCTTGTGTTTTCAGTCGGATTGGTTCCCTGTCACTTTAATGCAAAGGAATTGATTTGTTCACATCAGTGGGGATTTCTGGTTCTACCAGCATAATGAAAGTCTTCTCATAAATCAAACATAAACCACAACGCCTGTCCGACATTAACTTATCTGTTTATATCTGATGGACTATACATTAGTACACTTGAAGCAGTGGGTTGGTCCAGATTTCAAGACCTGTTTCCTTTGTTATCAGAGATGCATAGGATTCTGCATTTCAATAAATTTTATAGTAAATGTGAAAGAAAATTTAAAGTTAGTAGCCAATCTTGACTTGCCTCAGGCTTGATTTCTGTTTCCTTAAAAGAAGCGGGGTGTTTTGGGGTAGGGGTCCCTTGTGATTTTCTCTGACTGTTTCCAGACAGGGCACCCAGGCACCTGCTCAACCTCTGCTTTAGCACCCCGTCTGAAACGAAAGATGTGTCTGATCACCAGGGCTGTAAGCTATTCAAGGACCTGCTAGCATCCTTAGCTGAGGGGAAGCGGTGAGCAGGGTGGTGTCTTCAGCGGCACACCCACCGAGACAGTCCCTTCCCGGAGCCATCTGAAGGGCTCTCCTCACACATTGTCAATGCTTTTCTCTGGTGGAGCTATTACAGGTGGCTTTTCTGTCCTAATGCATTTTATTTTTGCAATGGGAAAAGAAGAAAACACAGCTAAAATATATAGCTATTTTTAAAATAGAGAGCAATCTGACCTAGAAAAAGAGGAATTGAAAACAGCTAGTTGATTATACCCTACAGGATGTGATTTGTCACGGGCATAATGTGTTCCTCAAATATTGATAAAGGTTTATTTAATAGGTGTTCATTGAATATGTCATTCCTCTTAAATTCCTCTAAGAATAGGTGGTATTTTTTTATTTTCAATCTTTATCATTAAATAGGCTTAACTAAACTAAGCTGACATTACAAAGCTATTCAGTGAAACCATGCTTTGTAATGATGTAGCAAAGGAATTAGTTTGCATTTATCATCAATGCAGAAGCTGGCAGCCAAGAGTCCTATTTACTGGGTGGCTTCATGAGAGAGGCAAATTCAGTTTCCTTTATGAATTTTTTCCTAAATACTACGTACACAACACAGACAGACAGACAGACAGACAAACACAAACACAGACACACACCACACACACACATTTTAATTACACTATAACCAGAGACAGATGAGCTCATGTTATCAAAAGAGATTGCAAATTTATTTGAGCAACCACAAATCAGTAATTATAAGAGGTCACTTGCCACGCTATGCCCAAGCTGCCCTGTCCTAGTCATGATAAGAAGTCACTGGCCACGCTATGCCCAAGCTGCCCTGTCCTAGTCATGATAAGAAGTCACTGGCCACGCTGTACCCAAGCTGCCCTGTCCTAGTCATGATAAGAAGTCACTGGCCACGCTGTACCCAAGCTGCCCTGTCCTAGTCATGCCAACAGAACACTGGCCTTGAAGTTATGTTATTGGATAAATGCATTGAAAGGAAGGTGAAAAACTGGGCCAGGCTGGATTCCTTCAGAATCATCTCTGGTGATACCAGCTCTTTGGAAATGGGTACCTATGGTTTTCCAGACAACCGTGGTACAAGAGAGGCCTGCAAATTGAAATTTTATCACATCAGTGCTGAAAAGTGAAAGTTGTACGAGTTGAGTATCTCCGAGGCAGCGTATGCTAAGGGGTCTCTGGAATTTCCTTCTCCCGCTCTTTGTATCTTCCCCAGAGGTGACAGAGCGATCTCTGAGACGGCCTTCAGGTGGATGATGAACAGTGCTGTCCTGTGGAGAGCAATGGGGGTAGATGCTCCAAGCCCGAGGGAATCCAGCAGGAAATGAGAAGCTCCTTCTCTCAGGACAGTGGACAGTGGGCTAGTAATCATAGACGGTGTGATCTGGGTGTGTAGGACAGATTGAAGCGCAGAGACGATCCCCCTGAAGGAACCAGGGACTCTGGAGTGGCTAGGCGTCCCGTGCCATTTGCATCACTGGTGTTGGCAAATGTCAGTTGCTGGATGGACGGATATGTGCTTTATTGAAGAAGCGTCTCCACATGAGCTATCCCATGTCCTCACATATTTGATGTGACTTAGTGACTATTTTGATTTAGTCACAGAACTTTTCAGGTGATGTGTTTTTGTCTGTTTGTTTTTTGAGACAGGGTTTCTCTGTGTAGCTCTGGCTGTCCTGGAACTCACTCTGTAGACAGGCCGGTCTTGAACTCACAGAGATCTGCTTGGCCCTGGCTTCTGAATGCTGGGATTAAAGGAGCACACCATCACAGCCTGGCTCAGGTGGTGGTTTTCAGAACACAAATTTCTATTTGCTGTTTTGCTTGTTTGTTTTTATGTTAGAGATACCAGTATAAGACTAAGTCCTTTTCCTGGAATATCTTGCTGGATATTGGTGTTTTGATGTCAAGGCCTCTTTCTATTGTGAGTTATGCTTCTTACTCTGTCTCTATCTCGCTCTCCGTGTGTGTGTGTGTGTGTGTGTGTGTGTGTGTGTGTATTGTGTGTGTGTTTATGCATATGCCACCTACATAATTTTGAGACAACAGATAAACCTTGGCCCAGTGGTCCTGAAATATCTAGCTTGCCTGTGTCCTTTTAAATACTCCTTCTATTTCCACCAGGTTGGAGGAAGAGAAGACAGCTCTCATGGGTGTGGGTTACTAGCAGGAAATCCTTGATGCCTCAGCTCCTTTGTGTACAGTGCCTGGCTACTTTTCTAAGGCAAACTTATCAAGACTATGAGTAGAATTTAAATGCACAGTGTGAAGTATGAGGTGACTAGCCCAGGAGAGGGTGGCAGCTAGTGTGACCATGCTTGGATGCTTGGGGCTCCCTTCCGAATTTGTATCATATGGCTGTATTAATCCAGTGACAATATAGTATGTTTTCCTAATAAAACTTCTCAACATTTCATTGCAATGGCTTCCACTCAACCGTAGAAATCCACGGTGATGTCCAGGATTATTGCCAATGTCCCCGAGGTACTTTAAAAGTGTTTTAGATTGAGTGTTTTGCCTGCGTCTATGTCTGATTATCATATGTGTTCCCGGTACCCATGGAGGTCAAAAGAGGATGTTGAATTCCTGGAATGAGTACAGATGGTTGTGTGCTGTTGTGTGGGTACAGTGAATAGAACCCTGGTCCCCCACAAGAGCCGCCAGTGCTCTTAAACATCGAGCTTTCTCTCCATCTGAAGATGGTTTAATGAATTAATGTTATGAATCCACAGACAGGATAAATTGACCTGATAGAATATTTTGAAGGACACTTAATAAGGGTGCAATCTTCTTTACAAGTCTTTCCCCAGTGAACTGAGCAAGCTCACCCTTTCTATATTTCAGAAAAGAAATTTCAGTGGGAGATATCACTAGGGGGCCTAGATGTTCTGAAAGTCCATAATTTGAAAACCAATGATTTTTTTTCAGAAGACAATAATAACAGAACTATGAAGTAACTATTTGGGGTCTGTAAGTGGACTACATAGGGGGTGCTGATCACTGACCCGGAATTGACTATCTTTTATCCACTGAGTACTTCCTGGGGCAGGAGGAGAAAGTCCAAGAGGAGAACAAAGAACAATTTGAGCGACCCATTTCTATGTAGAATGTGAATGTGGATTTTCTATTGTTATAGTTTATAAGCTTTTATGTTTACTTTAGAGTAGTTTATGAAATGTAATGAATAATTTCAAATAATTTCTTGACTGCTAGATAAAGAATAGACTGAATTTTTGTTCCTTCAGCTGAATTTTCAAAGAATTTAAGAAGCAAACCAGATACGATCACTTGGCTGCTCCTTGCATCCACAGCCTCTATCAGACACAAAGATTTCCTCAAGATGCCTGGTTTACGACAGTGCCCACTTTGAGAATTTGCCGCAGCTTTCCCATCACTTACAAGATCAACTCGAAACCTCTCAACTGAGCTTATGGGATTATCTCCTTAGCATTAAAAAATATGGTTAACTGCAGCACGAACCATACCACATACACAGTACATGTTAGCCATTCTTAAGCACATTATTTCATTGCAATTCTTTACACTCCCAGCAGATCGTTATAACCAGAACACTTAAATTCACACACGTTTGCCTCGTGGAACTGAAATACAGCCTGGCTACTTTTCTTCCCTCTCTCCGCCGATGCCCACCCTTCTACGTATCTTCCTCCTCCCTCGTGGCTTCCACTGTCTGCTCCACCACCGCGTACAACATTGGTCCCTTCATTCTAGAGTCTCATAATCTTCTCTCTTCCACCGCTGTGTGGCAAACGTGTTGCTCCTGTTCAGATACAGAGACCAGAATGGAAGCATCCATCTTCCTGTGTGCTCTTTCTGAGCACAGGGTGCCCACTGTGCAGCTCAGGTTTAGCCCAGTGGCTAGACCCTCCTGTCTCAGCATGCTATGTGCTGGAATTATGGGTTTGACACCATTCCAGGCCTTTTTTTATGCTGTTATGTTTTGCCTTCTGTTTCCAGTTATCATGATGGTCACTTCTGTTTCTTTCTAGTATGATTTTGGCCTCTTGCACCTACATCAACATCTATAGAGGGGAAGATATTCAGTATTGTTTATTCTGTTCCATCTCCACAGAAAACACTAAGCACTCTATGACCAAGACAAGGGGTCGGCTATGTTTTGTCACCCACTAGGTAGGGTTTTCCTGTGTGTAAATGACCACGATGCTCGTAGGTACAGTGTCTGCCGCGATGGTCTCTATGTCCTTCCAGCACATGTTAATGCACTAGGCGTGTAAGTCCTTATTCATCGATAGGGTTTATTGTCACAATCATTCTTTGTGAAGATACTGTGATTGCAGTCTCAGAGGAGTGAGAGGACACAGACACTCTGTGTCTTCTACAAGGTGACACCATGAGAAACAGAGGCATGTTGGAACTAGGCACGGTACTTACACGTAAGACGTGCTCCGAATTACCAGGGTTTGCTGTACTTCGTTTCCATATTTACCCCGAGTGTTCATATCCACTTCCAAAGTGAACAAGACACATTGGATGTTTTAATTTTCATGAACTGGGTGGCAAGTTTGGCCTTTGCTATCACGGTCTTCCTGGTGCCTGGGCCTGCCCTGCGGGAAGGATTACTTTCAATGGATGTGACTTCCTAGCAGCTGGTTGATCTCTTCCCATTCCTCTCTTAATTAGAACAAGCAGAGATAACTAGTGAGAAAGAATTAGGTCGGGGTGACGTCTCAATGTCTGCCAAGAAAATGAGATATAATTGGTACAAGCTGGGGAAGAATAGCACAGGTTGATTAGGGAAACTCGGTCTTGTAACTGGGTGATGACTCTTTGTCAGGGCTGTGGTGACAGTGTCCAGCATCCTCAAATCACCTGGGAAGTTTTGTTTCATAACTCACAGTGGGATTGGATAAGGAAACTCTCTCAAGAACCACATATCAGAGAGCCCTCAGTGGCTTACTGATGGATATCTGTAGCACAAATTAAAACCTAGAAATTACAGCAGCAGATGATTTGTTATATAGAAATGTAATTCATCACCTAACTAAGTCTTTCTTGAGACTGGAATGGGGTACCTGACAATTGAATTGGGACAAGTGACAGCAAGATAGTCCCAGCTGCCCAGCATGTCGGGTACTCATTCCTTCACCTTGGGTCTTCCTTGTCTTATTTACCTTTTCTGTTTGCTTTCTCCATGTACCCAAGGTTAAAGCTGTGGGAGGCAGTTTGGAAAAACAGAAACTTATTGCTACAGTTCTAAGGCTTTTACTCAAGTTTGCTCCAGGAGTCTTATGGATGGATTGGTGTAGAGGATAACTAGCAAGACTTTTCGAGGAGTCCAGACTATTCCAGAAGACCATCCTAGCATATGAGACTGTCACTACAATCTTCCTTCAACACATGCTGGTCTACCTGATTGTCTGTGTCTTCACAATGACATTTTAGGGGGACCCTTATTACATTTCAGTAAAAATGGAATTCTTCATGTTAATAAAGTCATGTTGTACTAACCCATTTGCCAAAAGGCCACATTCCAAGGGAGGTTAGGCATTCAACATCCCTGGCAGTATTAGGGCAAAGCTAACTTTTGGGGAGACAGAGATGATAACCAGATACATCCATGCTCCAGTGGGATTATACCTGTTCAGTCACTATAGAAAAAAAATACTATTAATGTGATCTTCAGCAAATCAAGGAATTGCAAGAATAAGTCACGAGCTGAAGCTGTAAGCCCACAGTGGCTCTTCCCTCACAAGGAGTAGAAGGCAGTCCCTGGACTCTATTTATAGACAGGGTACATAAAAACAGGGGCTGAAATATGCAAATTATGTTGCCAAGATGAATAATTTTAAAATCCAAAAAATGTAATTAATATTTACTAGTGGCTTTTACCTTGAGTGTACATATTTTCCAATTTTGCCTAGGTTAGGAATTATATTGGTTCATAATCAAACATAAGCTAAAAGAAAACCACTCAGTCCTCTGGGGCTAATAGGAATATTTGTCTGGTCTCATGGGAACATGACTGGTAAACAAGAAATCAGAAGTGGAGTGAGGTCATGCCCTCCATCGTCTCTATGATGGGACTTAGCAGACTGCCCACATATTTCCCAGGTGTTGCTGTCTGCCATTTCTCCTTAACTCTCTGACTCTTCTACCTAAGAAGGGTATTGAGAATCCTCCAGTCATCTCTAATCACACTTCCTGGCACCATGGAGTGAGGAGAAAGCACCTGGAGCTGCATGCATCCGCTGTCCTCACACGCTCAGCCCGAGAGGATCTAAAATCCTCTTGATCATTTGAATTATGAAGCATGTGTTCTTCTTGTTTCTTATTCAGTTTTTGCAGCTAAGGAGTGAACCCTAGGCTCATGCATGTTCCAGAGTGCCGGACCCACAGCCCAGATGTAATTTTTGGTGGTAGAGGACGGTGCTCTGCAAAACCTGAGTGGAAAGGTCCACACCTGAATTCTTTCCATTTCATTAACTAGAAACTGTTTTGTAGAAAATATGGTCACCATAGCTTATTTTTTTAGGCTCAGCAATAAGAAAAGGAATGTGTTTTTATATAAAATTGGAATAAAAAGGATAACCTTGATTCATAATTTATGAGGAGGATGGGCTCAAGATGAGCATGAATTATTCTGGGAATTCTCTGCTCTTTGAAGCATCTGCAGCATTCACACTCCACACTTGTGGCTGTGTGGAGGGAAATAAAGCATGTCAAGATCCAACCAGAGGTCTCGTGTTCTCTTTAATCCATTTATTAATCAAATATTTTATGTGCACCAATGGTAGAACAGAACAGAGGTAGTGCTTCTTCCCCTCTTATTTCTGGTTGTAATGAGTGAAGCTGCCATCAGTTAGATATATAAATATGATATAGGCAAAGATATGAAGGATACCTCTTCTTGATCAATCAAAGTTGACAAATAGTAGAAAACAATCTTGTCCCATTCATCGTTCTCAAATAGGAAATTATGATGATCCATAATTTTTAGTATGGAATCACCATCTTTACACAGCAATGAAATACCTAGTTGGAAAAGCATCAGGTGAGCCACATGATTCATTTGTGGTCAAGTCTTGCTTTAGCTAATAAAACTCATGAGAACTTATCTTAAGATCTTAGAGCAAGCAGGCCCATACCTCAGTGGCACAATCATTTAATCAATTATGAAAGAAACAATGTGTTTGCGTGTGCAACTATACGAATATAAATGTATATTTACACAAAAGTTTTAAGACAGCTGAATGGTTAGGAATCAGTGACTGCTTCTCTTTATAATAAGATAACTGTTCACTTTTATTAAAACCAATTCGTTCTTTTTGGTTCTAGAGCCTGTATCATTAGTGACTTCTAGCATCTCCGAAAGTTTCTTTTAGACTTTTAGTAGTGTCTGTTGAACAAGAATAAATAAACAAGGCCAGTGTCATTAGCTGGAATGGAGAACTCCTCAAAAATATCATTTGTCCTATACCCAAGTTGCTGTTTGCTCCAATGAAGTCCCTTTCCAGCCAACCTTCCCTCCTCACAGGTCTGTACCTCTTCTACTCATGCTGCTTGCTGTCCTTCCCAGAAAGCACTTTTTCTCTCCTGATCACCCGACTCCTTCTTTCCAGCCCCTGTCCCATGCTGATTAGAACCTCCCTGATGCACACATCATGGCCACCATGCTTGTTTAGATAGTAGTGAGCTGACTAATATGCCGGCCCTGATTAGACGCTGGTGAAGTCCACTCTCTGGAGTGTCGGTGAGTGTGGCTCCAGAGAGGATCTCTGAGGGGTAGGATCCACCTTGAATTGTTGTTATCCCATCTGGTTCTCCAAAACCAGAATAAAGAAGATAAATATCTCCAGTCACCAGCATTCATCTCTTTCATTTCCACCCTCTGGACACAATGTGACCAGCCCTCTCATGCCCCCACTGCCAGGACAGACTTTAGCTTGAACCACGAGGCAGAATCAAGCCCTGGTAACTTAAGTCGCTCTGGTCCAGCATCTTGTCATCGTGATGAGAGAAGTATTCAGAAGGGTTGGCTTCTTGCATCTCCCCGAAACCAGCCTTAGATGACTCGAGACAAGTCTCAGATTGCCTGCAGACAGTTTGTATGCTTGAGTGGGTATTAACACCAAATGACAGATCCTTTAGTATAAACTTATTAAGAAAAACATAGTGACCCTGTGCCCATAAATCAACCAAACCAATTATGAAGATTTGTAAGAAGTATGTCCAGTGTCAAACCTTGACATCCCCACGCATGATCACGCAATGTTGCCATGCTACATGGCTTCTTTTCTTGTTTACTTCCTGAGAAAGAGAGCAATGCCTCCTCTTGCAGGCTAATTGTGGCTTCCAGAGATGACACACCCTCTCTCATCCCCTTTAGGACTGCTTCTGACCCATGACATATTTGTGGAAATTGATATTTATGGTTTACAGGCCACAAGGAATAAATTAAATGGTGACAAATCCCTGGAGTGTTCAGTCTGGTTAAGCAAGCATGGCTCATGAAGGTTAACACTTTGAGAAGATGTTGTCAGGACATAAAAGCAGTGAGAGGCTGGCCTGGGCTGACATTGTATGTTAGATTGTGGAGGCTCTACCATAATTTATGCTTATGCCCTTCTGTTTTGTGTGCAACAGTGTTTGACCATATTTATTTGATATTTTGGTTAGGAATTGTCGAAATGAGGACTTCATGCCCATGTTTTTGACTCTGCCAACTGCAGTCCCCGGATAGTTTCATTGGAATTTCCCAGGGGAGTTTGTTTAAAAAATCGCTGTGGAACCTGAACAGAATGACAAATCAGATTCTTACAGATTCTTTCCGCACACAGTAGAGCTCACTCATTGCTCCACACCTCTTTGTGGAGATGATTAAGTATTTGACTTTGATACTTTAATATCATTGTGAAAATGAGAGAGTATAGAGAAGTCATATTTAATATTTTTTTATGAAAAATTGTAGAAGTCAACAAAATCTTACAAAGTAATAGCAGATAGGATAACGTCAATAAACCTGAAAGGTTTACCAAAACCATCATTGTGGATCTCTTCCACGGCCACTTGCTCCTCCATTTGGAATATGTATCATATCTATGAGAGAACATACACCGCCAACAGCCTGGACCTTCAGAGACCATGTGGCAGTCACAGCTGTTCTGCTGAGGACATTCAAACTCTTCTCCAGTTAGAAAGCAAGATCTAGGGTTAGCACTTTAGCTTCTGTATTTGCATCAGTTTTTCAATGACTAAGGAGTTTCTAGGTGCTATTACACGGCCCGTGATGGAGGCCTGCGAACAGGATGCCCCATGCCCGACAACCAGAGAGGTGATGGATGCATGGGAACTGGATGCCCCATGCCCAACAACCAGAGAGGTGATAGAGGCCTGCGAACAGGATGCCCCATGCCTGACAACCACAGAGGTGATGGATGCATGGGAACTGGATGCCCCATCCCCGACAACCAGGGAGGTGATAGAGGTATGGGAACTGGATGCCCCATGCCAGACAACCAGGGGAGAGCTTACCTACCACAAGCTAGTTTCTATTTTGAGTTCTTTAAAAGTGATTATTGGTTGTTGTTGGTTTTTGTCGGGTTGTACATGTGTATGATGCCTGCTTGTGGGCACGTGTGCTGTCGTGTCCGTGTGACAGTGGGAGACAACTCTGTGAAACTGATGCTCTCCTTCCACCTGTCATTGGCTCCAAAGCATGAAATCACGTGACCAGTCTTGTATCTTCAGGTACCAAGCACTATCACCTACTGAGCCATATCTCTGGCATCATGAATTCTCAATATACTTTTTATGGCATTTACTATAAGGGACTTTCTTAGTAGCATTTAAGAAAACACCATCTTAGAATGGCTGTTCTCTGTCAGAGTTTTTGAATTTGTGGCTGTGGGTTATTTTATTTTATTTTTTTTACTGTATGAGATGGCCAGAATCTGCTTGAATCTGCAGTTACATGTCCCTTTCCCAACACCCTCTGTGTCCTGGTTTGCTTTGCGACTTTTCCTTTGGATCCTTTTCTCAAACATCAGTACAATATAATCTAAGTTTTGCAGACTAGGGATTTCCCCCAAATACATATTTTATTTATTTTCCCTTACTTGTTCTTTTACTTTCTATAAGTATAAAGAATTTTATATATTCAGCTTCATTTCCAAATATGTGCACAGGGAAAATTATTAAATAAATTGTGACTTAAAACATTAGACATCGAATTCAGCTTGATTTGGCAGGTGTTAAATGATTTACTAAGTCCCTTTGTGAGAGTCAGTTATCCTGGTTCCTTTAGGCTGGGCAATGATTGACAGCTTGTAGTCTTCCTGAATTATTTAGCCTCATAAGATGATGGCCTTGGGCGAGCCATCCTCTTGTTGCCCACAGACAGCAGATTCTCAGAGTATATGTCTCTGGTGTGGCAGTCATCCACCTCATGTGTCCCATGAACACTTGAAACAGGGTCAAAAAGTCCGAAGAGTGTTCTCTAACTTTGACCAATTTCAACTTCAAAAGGGACACACTGCCATTTCACATTGAGATGGGCTACTGACTTTTGAGAGCTGTATTACATACACATGTGGAACATTCAGCATCTGATCAAGAAAGGCTGTGAGTGTCAAGTTTGAGGTTCTGAAGATGCGGTATGAAGAGGAGGGAGTAAAATACCCCAGGGTGACATCTGTCTTGACTGAAGTATAGAGTCACAACTTTCAGGAGAGTTGATTGGAATAAAGCTCCGTGAAATCAACGTCACTTGTTCCCTTCTTCACTTTCATTGCCGCTGTGGGAACATTGAAAACGATCTCTGTACTTTGGTTCCTGATGCTCCCTGGTTGACACAGACAAACTGGCTAATGCTTCCTCTGAAGGGGGAGTTCCTGATAAGCCTGGATTGCTTGGATTCCTTCTCTTACCCTTCCCTTCATTTCCAAGTGCATCTTTGGCGGGCAAAAGAACAAATAGGATAATTAAATTAAAGGAGATATGTGTAAAATCCCCACTGCAGCACGTAGTTAGGGAGCTTCCTGCGCTAAATATTTCTAATTCTTATCATTTGCTTCGATTAAATATTCAAGACACTAAGTTAAATAGCAGAGGGCTTTCTATGCTAATGATTCAAAGTAATTCCTGACTAATGAGTATTAATTAGCTCGCAGGTCAGTTAACAGATATTTATTAAGAGTTTAGATTGCATGTGAAATTATGCTATAGACCCTGGAGGGTTCCTAGTGCTAGATTTACCTGGAATTTAATGATGTAACTTTATGGAGAATAGTTACCAGTAAACGAATAGCATATGAATATGCATGTGTATTTATGTGTATGTATGTAGTAATATATTTACATGTAAGGTAGCTATTTGCATATAGAAAGTGTTCAAACCTCACACTCTTCCACTGAAGCTTCTTTATATACTTCAAACTAGTGAAGAATATACAATCATCCACAGACAAGCAGATCAACTATTGACAAGATGTCTTTGGTTTTCCAAACTTTCATTCCTTTGTTCCTTTCAATATGATTTAAAATATATTTGACCCCTGAAGATGAGTAAGGACACGTGGGAGGGGCGTGTACTTTACAGTTAGATTACTGTTGAAGGAGACTCAACGGTGGAAACCCTCAGCTACAGAAACAGCTCAGGTGCGATTACCCAGGACCTCCTCAGCTAAGCTGGCCTCCGTAGGGACCAGATCAGGGCATGCTGATAGGCTGCACAACCATCCCATGAACTACCTGTTGACAGTACACTGAAATGTGTCACTGATAAAGTCAGGACGAAGTATTGTTATCCACCAAGAGAGTCATGCATACGTTACATCCTCACAGGGAACCCTCGGAAGATAGGTTGAAAAGTCCCATCTCTTAGCAGACCCTGTTTTTATGGCATTACGCTGTAGCAGAGAAGACAAGCCCATGACAGAACTCTGGCTGTAGAGTTCTATCCAGAGTGAAATAAACAGCGAGAGCAGGAGGACATTTGAGTGACTTGCAAATGTTCATAACCCCAAACTGTCCTGTCAACTGTAGAAGGGTCACTCTAGATCCCAGGCCAGGGCTCTCCATCATCCACCTGCTGCTCTTGGAATGTATGGCACAGGCTATACAGCTCCTGCCTCACTTTGAGCTGCTGACATCATCAAGGGTCACAGCCAGGGAGCCTCACTGCTTACCCATAGGCACACTGATGAAAGGGCTTCTGTTGTATATGTGTAGGTGATTTTAATTTCACTGTATATGTGTAGGTGATTTTAATTTCACTGTGAACTTTCTGGGGGGTAGGTTTGGGTTTTGGTGTTTGCATCCCCAAGCATTTTTAAAAACCAATATTTCGGCTAACATGCAGATGCTTGGTTTCTTCATCACAGTCTT
This sequence comes from Arvicola amphibius, assembly GCF_903992535.2. Classification (NCBI taxonomy): domain Eukaryota; kingdom Metazoa; phylum Chordata; class Mammalia; order Rodentia; family Cricetidae; genus Arvicola; species Arvicola amphibius. The sequence continues at coordinate 157,355,811 of NC_052050.1, forward strand.
GTATACACTTATCATTATACATGGTTCTTATTGGTTCCCTCACTGTCTCCCCATTCCTAACACCATCCTCTTGATTGTTGATCCTTGTGTTCTCCCCAGTGAGCCCCAGCCTCTTCTGCTTTTGTGGCCTATAGATTCTCTCTCACCCTCCCCTTCAGACTTTCCCCTTTCTGACACAGACACACATATGTGCAAACTTAAACCCAAGCTCTTCGCATGAGAAAAGCCATGCCTACACTTTTTTATAACAAAATAGCCTAGCTTATTTTCTTTCATATAAATGTCTCCAGTTCCATCTGTTTTCCTGTAGACACCATAAGTTACAGGTGTATAAAACAGCTGAATAAAATCCCATTGTATTTGGACCATGCTTTCTTTATCCTTTCTTCTGTGGATTAGACTTCTAGCCTCGTTTCAATTCTTGGCTGTTTTGAATCATGAACCCATAAGCATAGATGCACAGGTGTGTCTGGTCCACAGAGTTTTGGGTTGGATGCTGAAGCACAGGATACTTCCCCCACACATACTAAAAGAGAAGCAATTTTTATCTTAGGACGGCCAAGTACCTACAAAGAATGGGACCTAGACTTAATCCACCTGCTGTTATGAAGCACATGTCTGTCTGAAAGGCTTTGTCTTCTCTCCCAGAACTTATAAGCATATTTGATAAATAAAAATGATACACACGGTACCATTTTGGACCGAGATATAAGTTAAATGATGATTAAATGAAACAGTTAATGCAAGTGATCACCTTATTTATCCTGAGGTGAATATCGCAGGCCTAATCTCTCAGTCATCTTCAGCAATATGGCACATACCTGTAGCATAGTAACCTTGCTATAAAACACACCTGTGAAATCTCCACACTCCTTCTGTTTCCTCACCACCTCCTGGGTCATCTCTTTATCCCCAAACCTCCTCCTTTGCAGTGAAGAAGCTTTTAGTTCAACATAGTCCTGTTTGTCTGCTTGTGAGGTCTTCCTGGGAGGTCATGCCTGGGAGGATGCCCTGGGAGGTAATCCTGGGAGGTCATCCAGGGAGGTCATCCTGGGAGGTCGTCCTAGGCGGTCATCCTGGGAGGTCGTCCTGGGTGGTCATACCTGGGTTTCTTTCTATCACCTTTTCACTTTGAGCTAATGTTTATATCTGGAGTGAAAGGGGGTCTAGTTTTATTTATCTGGAGTGAAAGGGCGTCTAGTTTTATTGTTCTGCTTATAGACATCCAGTGTCTCCAAACCCTTTCTTGAGGAGCTTCATCCAACTGAAAGGCCCCTTTAAGAGGTGCCATCACCCGAGTCTTCTTTTCCCGAGAGTATTGGGCAGAAATTCTGAACTGAGTGCAGCCCTAGCAAAGAACACAACTGCTTAAAAATGTCCATGTTTCTCAGTAGTAAAAATCCTGTGCAGTGTAAATGTTCGGTAGTTCGTGCAACAAGAGTATGTAGTTGTAGTGGAAATCAGGAATATTTCAAGTCCCAGAACCACCCCAGAAACAGAATGATGTCTAACAGAAAAAAAAAATGACCAGTAATGGAATGTTGCCCACAATATCTTTCAAAGAAACCCGAGTTTCTCTTTCAACAGATTGTGTACTGAACTCCTTTGCACACACACACATGTTCAGTATCAATGCTTATTAGGAACCTTGGGAAGCCTGGATGTACGTTATTGCTCTGCTGTGTGTGAGCAGAGAAATCCCCTCAGTTGAATTTTTCTTATATCACAAGATAAAGATAGGTCATAACAAATATTTTATTTTTGCTTTATTATTTATCAGTCGAACCCCTCCCCCCACAGAAGGAGAGAGAGTTCAGGTCAGGTTCCCTGCTCTCCAAGGAAGAAATGGCAGTGTGAATGTATGTTAGGGCTTCCAGGGACTCTCAGAACCATCTAGTCAGTCTCCGGGACCTTGAGTAAATGGAGCGTGTACGGGGTGCCTGTCATCTGACTGGTGCTACATGACACGGCTGTTTAGAGAAAGGAAACACATAACCCAGTCCTCGTTCAGCTCTCAGTGTTGCTCACGCTGTAGGTGCAGACACAGGTGGAAGAGTCTGTCTATGGGCTGCGGGCCAAATGTTCCCAGAGAGCCCCCTTCCCAGAGAGCACAACGTCCTATAAACTGCGCCTGCCCAGGGACTCAGACTGGATTTGGTGATTCTCCCAATAAGTTTGTGGCACCGACTGTGCAAATGGGGCAGGACAAAAAAGCTGTGGGCTTAACTGTTTATTCAAGGGTGTCTAGGGACAAGGACTATTTGGGGTGAGATGAGGAAAATACGTAAACAGCAGATATTTTTAGTAATTCTGGTCATCCTTGAGTTTCATCTTAAGGGTTTTGCTCACTGAAACATGAATTGTCTCGATATGGAAAATATAATCATATTAAACTATGTCATTAGAGACTACACATGAATTTAAAATGAGAATTTATTGAATTTGTCCTTTCCCAGAAGCAAGTTTGTTAGCTTGATCTGGCCTGTGTCTTGGAGTCAGACATAATGGGAAACCGCGTTACAATCTCAGGGTTGCCTCAAGGTCACCAGGAAAGCAGCCTCAGCGTTGACACAGAAGGTCTTGGGACAGTTTAAAATGAGGCAGCCATGCCCTTGTGTGTCTCTTGCCTTCTCTCTTCATTACTTAGTTCTCATCTTTCACTTAGTAAGTTCCTAATGTTGGTGTGTTATAATTTTGTCTATGTTTAGACATAGAAATATGTCTTTAAAACTGTCGTCATACTTAATGATGTGAGGATACCCACAATCAGCTCTCTGCTCTCTTCCCGTTCTCGATAGTGCAGTGGCCAACACCTTGTAAAAGCCCTTCTTGAATCAAACCCAATTGGTGGGGCTTGGAGCTCCTGCTGCTTCAATGTTTGTGCTTCCTTTTCATTGGTCCTTTCTTCCTCACAGCCACCCAGGTCGGGTCTTGTATACACTGGCACTTTCTTTTCTGCTCTTCTTTGCTATTCCTGTGATGACATCCTTAATTCTGGGCATCCCTGGATGCCTGGATTAGTCTTTTATGGGGATCCTACTTCCTTTTCCTCAGTTATGATCTCCTTTGTACAATCAAAAGATCAATTGTCCTCATCATGCCACGTTAGGTCTCCCGATTGGTTAGAGATGGTAGCCTCGTTGTCAGCAGGTACTCAGATGCCCGATGGGTTCTCACAGACCCCCCACACGCCTGGTCTCACAGACGCTGTCGAACCAAACAGAGCTCTTCCTGTTCTATACACAAATGCTGCTTCTTTAAATGTCAGCCATGTTAGTCAGCTTTCTGGCACTCTGACGGAGCAGATCAGCTTGTGAAGAGAATGGTTTCTTTTGACTTACTGTTTTGCAGGCTGTGGTCTAAGCTCGGTTACCTGCATAGCTCTGGGTCTGTGATGAGGCTGCTCCATCATAGCTGGAGCAAGACAGGCTAAAATCAAATATCCCGTGATTGAGAAACAAGAGAAGAAGAGGGAGAAAGAGCTGTAGAATATTATTTTCAGATGTGCTACGTTTGTTTATGCTGTGGAACATTTTTTTTTAGTGATGCAAAGGTGTGTTGCACTCTTTAATGTTGTGTTTGTTGACTCTGAAGCTGTGTTACTTTGCCTGTCTAAAACACCTGATTGGTCTAATAAAGAGCTGAATGTCCAATAACAAGGTAGGACAAAGGATAGGTGGGGCTGGCAGGAAGAGAGAATAAATAGGAGGAGAAATCTGGGAAGAGGAGATCTGAGGGGCTAGAAGAGGAGAGGAGGACTCAAGGAGCCAGCCGCTCAGCTACACAGCAAACCATGGAGTGAAAAGTAAAGAAAGGTAAGAAGAATAGAGAAATATAAAAGCCAGAGGCAAAAGGTAGATGGGATAATTTAGGAAAAACTGCCTAGAAATAAGTAAAGCTATGCTGGGTATTCATAAGAAAGAATAAGCCTCTGTGTATATTTATTTGGGAGCTGGGAGGTAGGCCCACCCCAAAAGAGCCAAAAAGGAAGGAGTTAAAAAACAGCAACTACAAGAAGGGTTGGCATCTCATAACCTTTTTGGGAAGGTATACCCTTAATGACCCGAGGACCTCCCTCGAGCGCCCTCGCTCACAAAGTTACATTACTTCCCATCAATGCCACCTGGGGAACAAAGCTCTTAGCACACGGACTTTAGGCAGCACTGAAGTTCCACACAGTAGGATCTTCTTCACCTGGCTCATTCAGAAACCCATCTGGACATCCTGAGCTGCTGGTCAGCTCTTTACCTACTAGAGTTTCCTTATCACTGCTGAATTCCTTCAGCGATCAAGGAGGAAACAAAGCTTGAATGGATGCAATTTATTTTGCGCTCTATCTAAGGAAACTCTCTGGGGAGTGGTGGGGCAGGAGATGGAAGGATGTGTGTTAATGAATGACTTCGTGTTCTGGGAAGTGGAGACGGCTCCTTTGGGGAGGTAGAGAAGAATCTGCAGGAGACCCTGGTAGAAAAGGAGTAGAACGGTTATGAGCTAAATTCTCCCTGGCACTGCCTGAGGGAGACTCTCTTGTCAAAGGAACTCTCTGGATCTCCCAAGCTATTTAGTATAGAGAGATGGTCTGCGTCTAAGTAGAGAGAATAGTTGGGCAGAGAGCTTCCATATTTCCAGAGGGCAAATCTGCGAGATTATATAGACAGATTCTCCATGGGGCCCATCGTTCCTGGTACAAACCCTCCACTCACTTTCTTTCCTTTGGAACGAGTTCCTTATTCCAGGCTTTATGCTAAGAAGTATGAATGTATCCACGAGTAATATAATCAGAGGCATCTGCTTCCCAGAGGCTGACACTACAGTGATTGTTCAAGAAATAGACACATGAAACACACATGCACTGCACATGCATACCCATGAAGGCATATGGACACATACCTATAAACACACATACACCACACACATGCACCACACACCTGCACACATACATATATAAACATGCAGAAAAAAAGGAAGAACTGAACCATCTCTACTAGGCACAGATCTTATAGAAAGGAACTCTCCAGTGCCATGGGTTGTTTACAGTAATTACAGATAACTGATTTTGTGTCTATACAACATGCAAAAAGCAATTTACAGGTGAGAAGCAAATTTGTTTTGACTCTAGCCCACTGGACACTCAGAAAAATCACTCATAGAAAATTATGCAACAAAACAAAAGCTTTGGGTGACTATATAAAGTTTAGGGTTCTACATGGGAAACTTTGTTCCGGGACAACCCACATTCTCACTGTTAAAAGAACAATTGTTAATAAGGCTGCTAACCATTGAAGTGATTGCCTGTCATTATCAAAGAACCATAGGTTTCAAATATGAAGGTTCCTCTACAGGTTCTCATTAATTTTTCATAAAAATTGATTTCTTTTCAAAGGAGATTGTCAGATGCTATTCTGGTCTCAGTGAATGGAAATGATGTCAACAATTATGTGAGAATTATTTTAACAATTACACGCTTACCGAGCATCTAAATAGCCATGACCCGGATTGTCTGTGTGTTGTTAGTGGCACTTTAGAAACAGCGACTAAGCAGTGGCAGATAATGGTATTGAGAAATAGCCATCCATAACTGCGAAACTGGGAGCTTGAACAGTGGCATAGGAAGAGTATGCCGATGACTGTCCCCTATGCTGAGTGACACAGGGTAAGCTGACTGTCCCCTATGCTGAGTGACGCAGGGTACGCTGACTGTCCCCTATGCTGAGTGAGGCAGGGTAAGCTGACTGTCCCCTATGCTGAGTGACGCAGGGTACGCTGACTGTCCCCTATGCTGAGTGACGCAGGGTACGCTGACTATCCCCTATGCTGAGTGAGGCAGGGTAAGCTGACTGTCCCCTATGCTGAGTGAGGCAGGGTAAGCTGACTGTCCCCTATGCTGAGTGAGGCAGGGTAAGCTGACTGTCCCCTATGCTGAGTGAGGCAGGGTAAGCTGACTATCCCCTATGCTGAGTGACACAGGATATGCTGACTGTCCCCTATGCTGAGTGACGCAGGGTATGCTGACTGTCTTCTATGTTGAATGACGCAGGGTACGCTGTCTTCTTTGTTAAGTTGCGCACAGACACCAGTAGCATGCTTGCAGAAACCACAATGTCTCAACATTTAGAGTTTAAGAATATAGGAAAATAGAGGTGGCTCTCAGCTGCTTAAGCAAGCAGAACATGGCATGGCATTTTACGGAGACACGTCCAACTAAACATGCAGCCAGGTCCAAAGTCTAGCCTAGGCTCCAGGGCCTAACCTGGGATCTATGACCTAGCAAGAGCTTCAGGGCCTAGTCAGCCTTAACACTCCCCTCTGCATGGGATTCCCCTGCAGCTTAGTCTAGGAAAACTCATTTGTTTGGCATAAAGTTTAGAGATTACCAGTGCTTTCCGTCTTGGTACTTCCTCCCTCCCTTCCTGTTCCCACATGTGAACTTAACAAAGAAGACAGCGTACCCTGCATCATTCAATGTGTGTGGAAGCCAGAGGTCAATACTGGACGGCCTTCAGTTGTCCTCAGCCTTAGGTTTGATGACAAGGTCTCTCACTGCACCTACAACGCACTAATTCAGCTAGATTGTCTGACCAGCAAGTCTGCGGACCTTTTGCTCTAACGGGATCACACTCATGTGCGACCCCATCCAACAGTTAACATGGCTGCTGCAACCCGAATACAGGACCCACCCAGTGCTTCTGTGGCAAGCTCTTTATCAACCAAATCATCTTCCCAGGATTCATTATTTTTCTTTCACATTCTGTTTTTTGGTTCACCCCGTCATGATAATGTTAACACGGTTATCCAGGTGCATTTTTAACCCCAGTCTTTATTTCCTTGTAGTTTGGTAAATAAGGTTAACATAAAACAACAGTGGGTCAGATAAAATGAGGTAGATAAGAACTGTAAGAAGATTATGTGGGTCAGAATGTCGGGAAATCACTAGGGAGTCGGAGCCCACGAAGGAGCCATGTTGCTTGTTGGTGGGCGAGAAAACTAGGTGCGGGGAGCAAGCTTGCAGATAGCAAGGGCTGTTGTGTGCCTGCTTGCTCCATATACCAGGAAGCATGTGTCTAAAGGTTTGCTGGGAGGGAGACGCAGCTTAGATGCCGGCTGTAGCTGTTCAGACCTCATCCACCTTCTCTGTGTGGTGTTTGCATGAAGAACACTGCATCTCCATTTGTAAATATCAGGGTAATCGTCCAGTGATGTCACAGTATTCAGTGAGGCAGGTTTTATCATTGTGATCCTATGGACGTATTATTGGTCTGGTGTCTGTTGACCCCGTGCAGCCTAATTAGAGAGGAGAGAGAGATGGGCATGTGTGTTCAGATGGGAAATTCAGAGGCAAGGTTTTCTCATTTATGGCCGCATCCTGGATGGTGAGAGCGAGTCAGCGTTCCCAAGCCAACAGAAGTCGGCACGCTGCCAAATCGCAGATACTGGCTGAAAACATTTGGCTATGCTCTGAAAATTAATTATTTTATTCATCCAACCATGTTATATTCCTGATCACTTGGAACTCAGAAATGCCCGTTATTTATCTTCCCAATAGCAGTCTGGCTGTAGGGTGTATTTGCTCGTCGGCACACGGGGAAACTAAAACTCCATAAAGCAGAAGTGTTGTGCTTAAACGTCTTCTCTTGGGACTCACGGGGCTATACTGCGTGTGTGACGTCTTCCACCCGGAGCCCATACAGTGAGATAAAATTCTTAAGTAGGGTGTCCTGGGATCTGAGCTGGTTTTACTTCTGAAAAACTGTTCACTTGATGGAAAGTGAGTCTGTCTTGTCAAACTTCAACTACCCTCCATGAAAGTCAGTCCTCGGTCCCACAGGTAAGCAGGTGGATTCTATTTTAGCAGGGCGCCCACTGGCGTCTGCACGTTGTGAAGGATTCACTGTGCAGAAGGGGAAACGGAAGGAAATTATCCATTTCCAGAAGGTTTATAATTATAGGAGTTTTGAATGTAATTGGCATGCATCACCACCCTCTAGAGGCTACCCTTGGTGATGGCCTTTGTCATTGTTATTGTGAATACATCACACACACACACACACACACACACACGTGATTATATGTTGTCTTTCCAATGTACATACAAGGAAGTTGCTATCCATATTTCATGATTAATCTGGGAAATCCAGGCTTTATCATCTTGTCCAAATCACTCATGCACCCAAAGAGAATCAGGATTTGGAGCCATGTCACCTTAGATTTGAAGCTCATTACCACTGTGCCTGCATTGCTTCCCTGAGCCACAGAGCAACAATCTGCAGCCCTCAAAACAGTGCTTCTTACTACTGGGATTTCATAAGCGAAGGGGGTGCATGTGCCCTGCCCTGTATCTGCTCCCAGCTTCTGCCTAAATCCCACCTTGATGAAGCTGCAGAGAGGAGGTCACAATGGACCATCACAGGGATTCCCTTAGGATGACCTTCCATGAAAGTAAGCAGTAGGTCTCAGAGCTAGACCAACTGCTCTTGTGGCCAGAACAAAGTCTGTCTGAGGTATCTGCTGAGCTCTTGTTTCTTTTCAAGGAGGCAGCACTACTTGCATGTCAGGAGCTACTTCTGGTATGATGTCACATCAAAGGTGTCTCTAGATTCACCTCCATTCAAGACTCCTATAGCTTTTGAGGTCACAGTACTTCTACTTAGCTGTGTGGGTTGTTTATATTTATTATTATGCAGACTAAGAATTCATAAAAAACATTTTAGGTAACCTAATACAGAGGTTTCTATTTTCAGCTAATCCTAATATGTGCCTTTGATGTTTTAACACACACACACACACACACACACACACACACACACACACATATATACATACACACATACACACATATATATATACATATATGTGTGTGTATATATATTAGCTTTTTGAGAATTTTGTACACCAAGCTTTGATCGGATTCACTCTCAATTGGGCATGAAGTGTGTTCTTTTCCTTTTTAAAAAAGCAAAATGTTTAAAATGTCTCTCCAGTGACTCTGTATTTTTAACTGACTTACACTGTGATATCTTTATACGTATGGCTAGTCTGCTGCTATTATATCCACCTTCCATTGCCCTCCATTGTTCCCCCTCTCTGTCCTAGTCACCTTCTTCCCAACTCCTTCCCCAGTGTCTGCACTGCTGACGGAAATGCCACCCCTCCCACGGCAGCTCCCATAGTAGTGCCGTGAGAAAGAGTGTGTCCTGGTGGCCCCTCCCAGTCTTGGGCAGGCAGCGTCGCTGCTGCGTGTGCATGAGCGAAGACACTTGCAGCTGGATGGCAGTGGTTCATGCCGCTCCTTCCCACCATCTGCTCTTGTTCTTTACCCCACCTCTTCTACGTTCCCTGGGAGTTCCTTGGTTGGAGGAGTCACTTTGATTTCAACATACATAGCAAGGTAAGCTAAATAATAGGACTGAAGCCCATGGAAACCATCTGTATGATCAATTCTGTTACAAAATTCTGCCAAAAATTCAACTGGAAGGTAAAATCAGAAAGATTCTTATAGCAGACTTTCTCTCAGAGCCTACCATATGCAGCTGCTGCCAGGACCAGGTGATGGGAATCTCCTCAGAAAACATGAGCATGTTCTGTGGAGCATGTATGCGGGAAGGGAGTTGGTGAGGGAGACACTTTCCACACACGAGGTCACAAGTTAACAAAGTGTGGGCTGTTTAAGAAATATACTAAGTCCTAATAGGACTTACCAACTTAAAGAAAGGCCCCACATTTCTAGAAAGTTTGCATGAATATGCTTTCCATTTAGGTATCCCTGTTTTCCAGGGCCTGGCTTACTTCATGACTTCTCGTATTAATCCTTAAAATCAGCATAATCCATTTGCAAACGGTGGCTCCCTCATTTACCGCCTCCTGCCTTCCTCAGAACTCCTTAAAATAACTTCAGAAAACAAAGCTTCCTGTAGAGGAGGGCGCTGCATGCAAACTCACACCCATGACAAGGACGCCCGTGTGTGTCACCTCAGGCCTTCCTGTCTTCTCTGTAAAAGTCAGTACTTTTGCGTGCCTGTTTGTCATGGCAACGGAAGTGGGGAAAAGAGAGAAAGCGCTTCCAAGCTCGCGGTTGAGAAAAGTAGGTCACAGTCAACAAATGCCAGAATGTAGAGTCGGCCATGCCTGCTGCAGACCTGTGCGTGCTTACAGAGCTTCGCTTGCCCTTTGATGCCCCCTGCGCCCTGCGTATGCAGGATGATTTGTCAGGGGCAACAGCAGGAGTGACGGCTGCAGTTTCCCACATCTGGTCAGAGCTGGTCACAGAACCCCAACTCTATATCTAGGGCAGTACCCCTGCTCCTCCTGGGACCCCTTCTGGAGCCCATGCTGTTTAGAGTCTCACAGGCAGGTGAAAATCCACCTTATGTGCTTGCCAGTCATGTGTATGGCATACATGACATACATAATATGTGCCGTAAACATATTGGTAAGTATGTTCTTATAGTTACTGTGTATGGTAGCATGTGCGGAGTTCAATGTTTAAAATCCTAGAAAGGGTTTAAGAGAAGCTCCAGGAAGAAATCTGAGTGGACGTGGGATTGCAACCCTCGGGGCTGAGTGTGAGAAGGCTCATGGAATCCTCAGGTGACAGACAGCTTGAAGAGTGATGGATGAACACATCCAAGCGCTTCACGATAGCAGACCCCAGTGGTGATCCCTGATTCTTGCTTATCACAGATGGTTTTCTATTCCCCATCATTCAAAGCCATCCCATCTCTTCTATAGGTTGACCAGCTGAGAACCCTATAGAGAAAAGGAAGGAAATTTAAATTGTAGTAATTGTAATAAAAATTTAACTGTATAGTAAAATTTAAACAGTAAAACTTTAAATGCAACCTCACTGATAGTCCACAGGTTGAATAAAGATCACAACTGAGTGGGAGTCCTAATATTGTTGCTTTATCGTTGACTTTGGGGCAAATGCCCTGTAGGGTATATAGGAGCTGAACTCAGGCTGTTCCCTCAAGGATTCAGGCTCCTATCCAGTTGTTCTGAAAAGGGTCCCCCCATGGCTTCTTTCTAGATGACCCATCATCAACATAATCAAAGTAGTATGGCGTGATAACGCCTCTAGTCCAGTTCCATAGTCACTGTGAGGGTGTGTAGAACAGGCCTCCATTCCCTCCCCATGCCTTCTGCTGCTGGTCTTTTCCATAGATCAGCATGGTATATAGTGGACCAGTGGGGAAGGATGCTCGGCCTTCGGTCACTGGGCTGCAATGAGACCCCAGAAGTGCTGGTCAGGTGTCAGGTGCTGCTGTGGTGTTCCTAACTGGACACAGACTCTGAAAAACCAATCATTTCCATGCCCACTCAGCGATGGGGATCTTCGCTGCTTGACTCTAGCGGTGCTATAAGTGCTGGTATCAGCAGCCTTACTCACCTAAAGATTGACAAGAAGAGAAAGAATGGCTATAACGTTTCAAATCACTTACCTTAATGTACATGTCTGTGTCCACCTAAGTGTGCATATTAATATGCGGTGTCCATAAATGCTTAAAAAGTGACAGTTTCTTCTGAAAAGCTTCTCTGTAACACTCAGGACTTTGTTCTGAGACACCATGGAATTCATACCCGGCCAGGCTTTTGAGGGAAGCTAATGGGCACTTATCATTCTTGGAATTACACAAGTCACAGTCGGCCCCAGCCAGTGGGTTAAATAAGTGAACAGAATTCCTGAGAACAATTCATACTGAATTAAAATTCCAAGTTTAATTTATGCCACTGCTCATTATAATTTTAAAAGAAAAACCCTATCAGGCACCTCAACGATGAAACTTAGTTCAATGTCTGAGAACAGAGATCAGTGATCCAACACTTGTCTAGCATGCCCAAGGCTCTGAGTTTGGTCCCCAGCACCAAGCCAAAACACAAACAATGCAAGAAAACAGAAATAAAACCCAAGAGAGGAAGCAAAATCTGAATAATTTTCACACGGTGGCAGTTAACAAGCATCGGTTCTGCAGATGGGATCGTTGGTTCATCCTGAACCCCAATGTGGCATATAGACTGTGAGAGATATTAATATTCATTTCAGCAACTTTCTCAATAACACTTTGAAAAGAAGCCACTTTGTATAGTGTGGAATAATAACGTGGAGAAGAAGCCTGGCAATCTTCTGTGCAGTGAAGCCTGGGGAGTTAGATGGTGGGCTCTCATGTTTCCTTAATAGGCAGGTGTTTGATCTTCACGTGCCAGATGCAGTAGGAGAGATATGGAATAGGCGCCATGGAGACCAAGTGATAGGCAGTTGAGTAAACAGCACAGCTTGACACCAGTAAATATTCTGGGTGCCCGGACTGACGCGAGCGGTATCTGTCCTCAGAAACCCACGAGAGGGTGGCTTTGAACTTTTATAGCCTGCCCCTGCTTTCTGTTCATTCTCTCCTCCTGAGTGAGTTTGGATAGACTCTGGCCAGACAACCTCTGCTCCTGGCACCACATCTTTCTTGTCTGTGGCCTGTCTTCTTCACCAGGAGAGCTGCCTCCCTCCAGAACTGCAAGCCAGAATGAATCCCTTCCCCCCTTAAGTTTCTTTGGTCAGGATATTTTCTCACACAAAAGGAAAAACTAAGGTAATGCCTAACACGGTGACACATCATCTTTGTGTAGTGCAGATGAGGTAAGGGGAGCTGTTTACTTTAGGGTGATTAGGCCCTTTTGACTTTAACATGAGTTTGTGAGTTAGATGCAGTGTAATATATAACATTTATCCTTCGGGCATATATTTTAATACATCATACACTGGATAATATTATGCATAATATTGAAGCACAATTAGTAAAAAAGACAAATATTGGGGTTCAACCTGAAGACTAGAAAAGCAAAAGAGCCAGCCGCTGGCACTTACCTCAACTTCTGTCTGAAACTGAGATCCTGCCTCCAGGAATCTCAGAATGAGACTGTGTCCGAGAGCTGTCTCCTCCCATCTTATAATCCTTACTAGGGTTGAGAATAAAGGTGTACATCACTGGGATTAAAGGCATGCACTGCCTGGTTTCTATGGCAACTAGTGTGGCTACTGGGATTATTAACTAGTGCGTGTCACCACTTCCTGCTCTGTAAGGCTGAGCAGGGATCCAGGTGTGAGTCTAAACTTGAACGATGTAGATTTTATGACATCTTATTCAGTTTTGAAGATGTTTGATAAATGCACAAAACGCAAATTCTGGTTTCTATTTGAAGTCCTCCAGACAGACTGCTTAAGAAGGAGCCTGGCAGTTCATGGGGGAGTCCCCTGAGGACTGGGGCAGGGATTTCTCCCTCTAGGAGTGTATGTCTCAGCTCCATTCTGGAATCAGGGCCATGCCACCGTCGTCCTTTGAACTCGTGACACATAAGACATGGCAGCCAGTAGAGCAAGACCCAGGCTGAGTACCTCATCCCTTTTTCCCGGACATGTTTTCTGCTCTGTCCTTCGGCTGGGGTTACAGTTACAGAAGAGATAAAGGTGTCATGTTTTATCTCATGGGACGATGTTTTTCCAGGTAGCTTAATGAGTTAGTAGATGACCTCCAGTCTCTTCCCCCCTCTCTATACCTCGCTTCTCTTTGGATTTTATTCCTTGTTAATTATAATTCTACCTGAAAGTTCCCATTTATTAATTTTCTAAGTGGATTCGGTGGAGTTTCTAATCATTTTAAAACTCAAAGAGTCTGGGGGCACAGCAATGGCTTCTCCATCTTTTCTCCATCTTATCACCAACAGCAGAAGGTGAAAGCACAGAGCATCCCAAGGCCTTGTTACAGGAAGTTTGACTACATTTATGAAACTCTTGGGGGTACATGACACCATTGTCGTGTATCTGTAGTCAATCCTCTCCAGTGCTGGTTGCTCCACTCCCTACAGCTTCCCGACTGCAGGAACCATGCTGAACTCACAGCTAGGACCTGGGAAGGTCAAATTAGTACCTCTGACTTTCCCAGACATGGACCTGTCTCTAGAAAGCTTCACTCCAGCACTTGTTGCCAGGAGACCATGGGCAGTGCCTTCCTGGCTGCTCTGACTGAACAGAGTCAGATCTCTACCTCGGCACCTGACCTCACTTTACCTGAGCAAGTGTTCTCCAGTGGGATCTCACAGGAACCACTGCCAGGAGGGGAATTATATTCCAGGACTTTACTGTAACTGTCATTGGTCAGAATACCACAGCCCCGTGTATAATATTTTAAATCCCAATGCCTTAGTCCCTTCCTGTCCAATACTGTCTGCCAGCCTTGTCTGGTTGACACTCTCACAGGTACCAAATCACATTTAAAAGCCTGGCATCTTCCTACCAGGAGGGAAGTCAGGTCTATTTCTATGACCACAAGAGCCTGGAACCCCTGATGGCTGGAGAAACCAGGCAGTGCCTGCAAGCTTATGGCTCTGTGTCCTGCTCCAGGGGTCAGGCCTCTGCCCTGCGACCAGAGACAATGATGGTGCTAAGGGAGACTCAGTCATCGACTGTCCAGACACCTCTCTCCCCCTCTGCCATCCACTATTTCCCATCAAACTTCAAGGAGATTTAATAAGGAGGAAAGAGTAACTTAACATGAGTTTTGTGAGAGGAAATTGAATAAGGTAGAGAGCTTCAGAGAGCCACAGAATGAAAAAAACAGTGTGTCAAATTGGAGAGGGGAGGGGAGGCATCAAAACAGCGGTAATCAATGAAAGGAGCCATCCAGCTGGAACTAGATCAGGGTGGAGATCCAAACAGAACGCCACTTAAGGGACAGATATCCCAAGAGGGCGCAGGGTGGGTGTTGTCTTTAGGGAAGTATGTTTTGCAGCCGTGTGTACGATAGTTTTGTTTTAGCAAGAGAGGATGAGTAGCTTCTCCTCAAGGCTTCTGCTGGAGTTTGTGTTAGACACAATGAGAGCTGCCTTGTGTCGAAGGACTGGATTAAATGGGAAAGGGAGTAAATACTGAGATAGAGCTGGACTTTTCAGCTGTATCCGCTGGCAGCACACCGTGAGAGCAAGAGAGGAGGTTTAGTTAGAATGGGAAGCATGGGAACTTGATTTTGACCATGCTTAAAGTTCTGTTTAGATATTAGTCATTAGTATAGATTTACAGGTAGAATGGGGATTTGGAGCTAAGCAAAAGATCAGCATGGATTAGATTTGGCAGTTTCTTAAGAAAGCCTTGGAATTTTAAGCATCTCAGGAGAGAGAGAGAGAAGCTGTGGAGGATGGAGAACCTTGATGGTAGATTAGCAAGGAGGAGTATTTAGATAATCAAATAAGGATGGATCAAAGGACGGAAGGCCCTACTGTCCAGGCAGGGGGATAGCTCAAAGGATAGCACTGGTTAATTGTAGAAAGTACTAGGAAAGCCAAAGAATCCAGCTAGTTTGAAAACTGTGCATGTATTGGTGACCTCTGTAGACAGCAGTTTTCAAGCATTTACAGAGGGCAGTGCATGAGAAAATAGTTCTCTTCAAAGTGGAACTAAAATGAAGACAAACAGAAACTCTGAAAAGTGATTGTAGCTACTTGGTACCTTCTAGGGGCCCAGCAGCAGGGCAGAGAACAAGGACATAATATGGAAAATGAGGAGAGCTGCTTAGTACCTACTGGGGACCAGGCAGCGGTACAACTTTTCACCATTTAATTCAAATGCAAACAGCTGGGACCAAGACAATGTTTTCCCTGATGAATAATTGAAGTCAAGTGTGTAGGCAAAGCTAGGAAAATGCTTATTGCCCATCACTAAGTTATTCTGAGAGGGAAATAATACACATCTATAATGCATCTACCTGCCCAGGAGAACTCCCTAGATATATGTGGTCATCAAGCACGAGGTGGCCAGAGTGGCTGAGGGCCTGGAGTTTTAACATTAGTTCACTTTAACTGTTTTGTTATTTCCATAGCTCCCTGACTAGTGGCCACCCGTGAGACACCGCAGGACCCGGGGCCGAGCAAGGATGGGTGAACATCTGTTGGGTGAGGGATGCTGACGTCAGAGGCTGAGCTTATGGCTCTGGCCTAATGACTAAACTCTTCTCGTGCTTTGAGTGACTCAGTGTTTAGTGCTCATTTATTCTTCTATTTGGTGACTTTTTATCTCTGTAGTGGCCAATTATCTGACAAGAAATGACTCTGAGGAAGAAGGCTGATTCCAGCTCACAGTTTGAAGATCCAGCCTCTTAAGTCAGGGAAGGCATGGCGGCTCTTGCCTATAATAGTAGAGTGTGAGGTTCTTGCTCATATCTCAATGGATCAGGAACCAGAAGACAGAAAGTGGAGTAGGCTGTCGAACCTGAAGGTTTATCACTACAGGTATTTTCTAGTTAGGCCATGCCTTCAACAGGTTCCACATGATTTCAAAACAACACCACCTGCTTGAAATCCAATGTCCAAATATGCTTGTGAGGGGCAGTTTACATTCAAACCATGACATAATTCTAAATATTTTTTCTTTTTATTACCTCTGCTAGTTCACAAAATAGTGCTTACTTAATGTTTGTATTCAAGTATGCTGATTGGATGTTTTCATCAATAGAATCTCTGAAGACACAGGTACCTGGTTCAACATCAAGTGTGACATCTGTGGGTGGATTGGGAGTAAAGGGTGTTGGAGACGTTCCTCTTACGTGAGCCAGGCTCTGTAGGATTGAATTAGGGGAAACTGTAGAGAGTAATGATGGGGCGGGGAGCCTGATATCCCAAGGCTACTATTCAGAACACTCTTAGAAAGAACTTCCTGACACATCACATTCTGTCTGTGAGACAAAATGATAGGGTCACAGTAGATAAAGGATATCATTGAGTACAATTGCAGAGGGGAAAGGTCTTTGGGATGGCCAGATGGGTAGACAACACACCCCTGACAAGACTTAACTAGAGCATCAGCCATTATTGCTGGAACAAGTGTTTGCTGCCGGCCTTTGGTTTGTGATAAAGTTCAGTTACAGAATCAAGACACAGAACGGGATTGCTAGTTTTATCACAATGGTGGATATAACTGTGAGAAAGCATGTCAGACCAGCAGATTTGGGGTTTGGAGAAAAAATGTCAAATTTTAATGGGTAAATAAGGAAAATTGAAGCAAAGCTAAGTACCTAGAAACCCATTCATCACCATTACAGCCTCAGCAAACACAAACCAACTGAGATGGGAGGTCTGGGGTGCCACAGTGCTTTCTTTCCCTACAACATTCTGAAGGAATTTGAAATACGATTGAGAAAGGCATAGGTACTTCTCTTGAGAATCAGTCCTTCCCAGGCTTGTTGAATATTGGAGGAGGGATCTCTTGTTCTTCCTGGCCGCCCAGTTTAGACCTGAAATAATCACACAAAAAAACATTATTTAAATCACTGCTTGGCCCATTAGCTCTAGCTTCTTATTGGCTAACTCTTACATATTAATTTAACCCATGCCCATTAATTTGTGTATCACCACGTGGCAATGACTTACCAGCAAAGTTTCAGCATGTCTGGCCCTGGCAACAGCTCCATGGCATCTCTCTCTCTCTGCCTTCCTTTTCCCAACATTCAGTCCAGTTTTCCCCCGCCTACCTAAGTTCTGCCCTATCACAGGCCAAAGCAGTTTCTTTATGCGTTAATGGTAATCACAGCACACAGCAGGGAATCCCACATCAGTTGAATCCATCTACTTTTTGCAAGTCCACTAGCTCACCGACTGATGGGTATGGTTTATTCACTCTGTCCACAATCTTTGACCAACACAACCTTCTCCACTGATTTTACATCTCACGGACATACATTCTTCTCTCCTCTCTAAGATTTCCATCTCTTATGGTCCTCAAGATTTGCCGTGACTTAGAACCACCCAAAAGGTGAGTCATACCAAAGATCACTGTGTACCAATCTCAGGTTTGTTCACTTCGGAGGTCTGTGTTTGGACCCTAGAAGGTCAATTTTTATTACTTCCTATGTAAGGCTAATATGGCTATTGGGAGTGGTACTTGTGCAATCGTTGATTCAAACTATATTGCAATGGAGCTGGAAAGTAAGACAGAGTATTTCAAACATCTAAATGGTTGTCACAGAGAAAAGTAGTTCCTAAAGTGTTTAGTTCCGGTGGATGCAACTATTGTTAAGGACTTGGGATGTTGCATCCCAGCACAAAGGACCTGACTCTTGGGGAGAAAGTACCAGCAAGACTTTTATGCATGGCATGGGCATGTGGGGTAGTTGGCAGAGCTGCTTACAGATTCTGCCGCAGATCTCAGCCAGGATGTGCAGTGATAGCTGATGGTACTTGTTCCTCCCAGCACAGTCAGTGGCTTTGTTTTCCCTTATTCGACGATCTCACTTAATAGCATTCTGACCTCTTCCCTTAACGGGAGGTCTCATTAAAATGAGCACTCCAGAAAGGAGCCAATAAACATCTCTTGTTCTAACTCTTTCCCCCTGCAGCTCTTTGTAAAAACAGTGGGATTCTGACCTCTCTTTATGCCAAACTCTACTTGTCCTGCACTCTTTGGGCAGGCCTCTGTAACTACTGTGTAGCAATCTTAGTCATTAAAACCATTTCTCCTAAAGGTTTTCCTGTTTGAGGATTGTCATGCCCCCAGTCTATGCCCAAGCTGGTCATCGTACATCCATTTTGTGGAAGGAAGTCTTTTCAGCTTTCAATGCATAATGATGTGTCCCCCCCCAACTTGTTTGCCTACAAATGTCGTGAGGAAGTAGGATACCCAACAGCCCTCTTAAATTGGGTGCACTGTTCCAATACTCTGGAGATCTGAACAAGACACTAAGAGGGGTTTGATGAAGCCACCCCTTCTTCTTTCTCTACATAGCACTGAATGAAAAGACGTTTGTGGAGGGCAGAGCTGAAAGTATGAAGCCATAGAATATAACAGAGACTTTTCTGGGACCATTTTACATCTGTCTGAAATCAGGAAGCACATGCCTGGGGGAATTGAAGTCCTTTTTCGAAATGCCAAGATTCTGATAAATTCTGAACCTTTCATTGCTCTCCAAATGCTTGCTAATAATTCCACAGAAGTGCAAATGAGCCTGGAGTCTTTGAGACTGTCTGAATGGTCTTGATGGAGGCATTGATAGGTGACAGGAGATACTGATTTCTCCTATAAGAGTGGCTTGGATGGGTTTGAAGTGCTCTCTGCGATGGGCACCCCACCCTGTATATCCTGCTATCTTTTCATCCTCCCAAAGTCAACTGCGATCTGTGTACTGATTTTTATCAAACTTTGACAAATCAAAGCTGGAGAAATCAGGCAGTCATCCGAATCCTCAGCTGTGGCTCATTACTTCTTTTTCTCAGATGCTCAGATGTAGTGCTTAACTTCAGGGAAAAGTCCACCTGATTTTAGAAGTCTATACATCCCCATATTTTTGGAGAATTTCTTGCATAAATATTATATCCAATAGTTACCACCCCTCATTCTCCTTTTCCAACCCCTCTCATGTTCTTCCCCATTTCTGTTAAATTCATGACCTACTATAGTTATTGTTGTTAAGCAAACACACATAGGTGTATATATATATAGAACCTGCTAAGTGCACTTCGTGTTGCTCATGTGTCTATGTGTTTAGGGATGAACACTGACCACTTGAAATTGAACAACTTACCAGGAGGTTCATCCTTGGATGAGACTGTTTCTCCTTCTCCCAGTGGCCTTTGTTTGCCTGTCTCTCTGCATCAAGGATAGGACCTTGTAAAATTTCCCCATACATGTTGGCGTGTCCTCTAGTGTTGTCCTTATGCATCATGTCTCAGTTAGGCAGCATATTGTTGTGGCGGCAAGGATGCAGCCTCCTCTTCATGACTGTCTAGCAGTAGGCATCTTACCTTCTGTCTCTTACCACATCCGCTTCTGTGATGGTCACTGTGTGTCAGGTGGGATCAGGTACCCCACAGCCAGTTGTTCTCTGCTTTTTGATGCAGTTTGGCAAGGAAGAGATGATTCATGACAACTAGCAAAGATGCTGGTATAGAAGCGTCAGGGTGGGTGCAGGACCATTGGTTTCTGCCAAGCTCTGAGGAATGCACTCATCACAACAGCCTGTGATCTATGTATGGCATATGCACTTTTTGCCAGGAGGAGGACACTTCACATTCAAATTTATAATGACAGAGTTACGCGCTGGAAGAAGCTCTGAAGATTTTCTGTTCCAGTGGCTTCCTAAGGTCCCGAGGTCAGCTGATGTGACTGGTGGGGCATTATCCTAGTCATAAAACTCATTCCCAGAACTTCCAATGCCAGCCATGAAACCTGGTCTTCTTACCTGTCCTGAGTATAGTGATGTAACCACGGATGGATGCTAGATTTAACCTCTTTACACCCCACTCTCATCTACAGAGTGAAGATAAGAATTGTGTTGACCTTCCTACCCTATGGAGAATATTTTATGAAGTCGTTCACATGAGGCTCCTGACAGGGTGCTGAGCAGGTAGATATAAGCCATAGGTATTAGATGATTCACTGCATTGCCTGCTTATATCAAAACACTCTCTAGGAAATAATCAGAGTCCTTAAGAAAGCACAGCGAGTGGAACACCACTCTATGGATTAAGAAATGACAACATCCAATTATTTTGTTCTTTGAGGGTAAGAACTCTCTGTTCGTGTCCACTTCCCTCAAAGGTGAATCAAGTCTTCTTAAGGGAGAGGGGACTCTAAAGAATGTCATTAAATGTAACACTGGATCCCCATAGAGTCACCCAGAAGCTGCTGTGGCTGCTCACTGTTGGGTGGAAGCTCATAAGACCAGCAGATCTGGGTCAGGCATCCTGGATCTGCAGCAATCCTTGAAATGTTCCAGTTTGTTGTGGGGCAAGACCATCACCTTTCTTGGCCCGAGGTTCACAGCAGGCCAGGCCTTTTCCAGGCTGGTAGAAGGGTAGCCCGTTGGACCTGCAGGCTCACTGTCTGCTTTGTTCGTGGGTTAGCAATGCCAGCTTGCATCTTTGATAGCAAACAGGGGAAGCCTTTGGATTTAAGGCATTAAAGAACTGTGGCTGTAATAAGGGATAATTTGAAAAGCCTTCATAGACTGTCTGCTGAAAGACAGCGCTGCAAGCCTTTTACACAGTGTGACATTTTTGTGCTGCTTCTTTTTTTCTTCTAGCACATGGTGCAGTGAAATCATAAGCAGAGTGCTCCACCATCTGACTAGACTCCTCCCTGCAGTGAAGCTGGATCTGTGCAGGATGCTGTGTGGTTTATGCCCTGAGTTGCTCTATGTTATCCCTTCTGACTCCTAATTCAGTCTAGAAAGGGGGGACCTTTGAAATTAAATTCTATAGCTCACAAAGACACTATGTGCTGTCTCAGATCTCAGCTTAATTAGAGAATTAGTTCTCTGTGGCTCACATCTCACAGAATTTTGAGCCAAGCACTGACCCTCTCTCCTTAGCTGTTCTCATTGCTATCTATCTGTCCTGCAACTCTTCCTTCTGCCTTTTAACCGTGCTTGGGAGTTTCACTGTTTTTTACTATCTCTTTTACTCGTGGGCAAGAACCTCCCCGCCCAGAGTTCAGTCATGTTTTAGATCCTTTACACCAAATTAGAATGAAATTAATAGTTATTGTTTTTATTTTAGGATTCAGTATAACTTAAAGGAAAATAGTTAAAAATATCTTGGCACATAATAAATTGATATAATTAGGGGATTATTTGAATATTTTATTGGGGATTGTTTTGTGTAACTTTAGATTCCCCACATAAAAATCAAGTTTTCGATTGCTCAAAAATCCGTCTAAAGTCCTCCTCTCTATTAACATGTTCTTTTTATTTTTTACATGTATTTTTGTTTTTGAAGTTATAATACAATTACATTATTTCTCCTTTCCATATTTTACTCCAAACCTTCTCATGTATTCTCCCACCCCATTCAAGTTCATGGCATCTTTCTCTTTAATTATATATACATATGCATGTGCATATATACACATGTAGACATGTATTTCTCTCACATCATATGTGTAGCTTCTCTGACATTTCTTAGAGCCTCAGTCTCACACCAACCTCCCCTGTTCTGTTCCTCTGGCCCCTGCAATCTTCCCATGCTGTCTTCTGAAATGATCCCTCAGCCTTAGGTGTGGGAGTGGCTTTGTATGTGTATTGGTTGGGGCTGAGCTCCACATTGTGGTAGGTTGGGCTTTCCCATGAGGGTCTCTACCAGTTGCAAAGAAAAGCTGGGCTGACGAAGGGTGAAGAATTACACTTACCTGTTGTAAAAGGACAGCTACTTGTAATGTAGTTGGGGACTATGCTAGTTTGATAAAGTAGTGTTGCAAGTTCTCTTCCAAGATCCATGGCTCCATTAGCCCAGTCAAATTGTCTTGGTTTCCAGTGCCCAGTGATTCCTGGTATCTTAAAATCATCCATAATTCCAGACCCAGGGAATATAAACCCTCTGAGCTCCACAGGTTCTCTTTCCACTTGAAATTAGAACAACTTTTTAAAAGACTTATTGATGAATCAGAACTGCAAACTTCTCCTCTGGAGGAAGTGCAGACTCTAAGACTGCAGTACTATAAGTTGTTATAGCTTCAAGTGAGACCATCTTATTCCAGAACAATTTTCTATGGGAATCACACATATTGTCAGCCATATTGTTTATTAGCATACATGTTCTTGAGTCAAATGCATTTATATCACCGCATCAAAGCTGTTCTCTGGTAGATATCACCTTTCCTCTTGACCCCAGAACACGCTTAGCACCACGGACAGCGCAACACTGCAGCATCTGGTCAGGACCATGGACAGCATACACCGTGCCTGCAAATTCATTCCCCCATCTCTCCTCAAGTCATGAACATTTCATATTACAAATGACTTGAAATTTAACCAGTGTTGGAATCTAGAAGTAAGTGAAGCAAGTCAGTGGGACTAGTTCTTGTGGTCTCCATTTCAACAATTAATAAAGCGAATGAAATCTTTTCAGTCAAGTATTTTATTTTGTAGTTAAAAAAGTTTGAGTTATATTTTGCCTTAAAATACCATTGTCGGTATTACTGTGGTCCATTTGGTTTCTTATGAAATTTATTTTTGCTCCCCAGGAGCCTCTACCTATTATGAATTCTGATTAAGTTGGAGGACAAACCGTTGCTTATTGATAAACAATTTCATTTTGAAAATTGGAGGCTTTCTAAAATGGTGAAGGTCGTTGAATAATGGCGAAATTGCTAGTTGAAATAAATAATTGAAAATGTCCCAACAATAGAATGCCTTGAAACCCTTTATTCAGGGTAGAGCTACAATTTCTCGTCTGACTTCCAAAAATAGTAAGAATTTCTTTTTTCTTTGAACAGCCATGGAACTTGGCCTACATATCTCTCAAGGAAAGGATGGCTAGTCTTTTGTACATTTAAAAATATTTTAATTCTTCTGTCAGGGGCATATCATAAGATTATTAAAGTGAGGGCTTGTGACTTAGTTTTCTTTCCTTACATTCAGCGCTTTCTAGGTTGCCTGCACCAGCGGTATTCTTGTTCATGCACACTAGTTTTGAGATTTAAAGTTGACTGAGGCACCCCAGAGCCAGCTCTGTAGCTGTCATGGTGAGCTCAGCAGCATAGACGTCATGCACTCGGCAGCTGCACCTTTACTGCAGCAGGAAGCAAGTGTTTGGGTTGGAAGACTTCCTTCAAATGCCCGTGTCCCGACTCTGATTCGCAGTAGGCCCTCCATCAAATGTACATGCCCCAGTGTGGTGTGGAATGGGGATCTTCCCCAGATGTGTATTTCCCCATTTGTGGAGCAGGGCAGGGAGAGAAAGTCTTCATCCTTTCAATTCCAGTTGCAACAACCAAGCACTTGGAGGTCTAGGAAACTTTCCAGACATGAGCATGGCATTCTGAAATGGAGCATCCAAAAATACCAGGCAAGCCCAGCTACACACAGAGTCTAATCAAATCATTTATCACCAGTAACAGATGCCTGACAAAGTAAATTCAGTTTTCTTCCATATATCCAAAGGGGTCATGGGATTTAATATGAACTATGTTGGGGGAAATCCTGATTTTCTCTCTGTCTGTGATGAACATCTATGCGCTTGAATTCATTTGCTAGCAGGAGAAGACATGCTAAGAGAAAACACCTTTCGATGGACAGTTTAGGTTGAAATACAGGAATCTTAAATTCAGTAGACCAGAGAGCTTCACACAGACCCAGTCAGACCCAGACTAGCACAGCCACTTACTCCAGCATTGCCTGGTCTGTGTGAGTGAGCACTGTGGTTGACTTCCTTCCATTTTAAGTGTGATTTTGTTTCTCTGAATGACATTGTTTTGCCTGTGATTGATCTTGTGTTTCAGTTACAAAACGAAAGTGACTGTATTTAAAGCTTAATTTACATCTCAATTGAAAACAGTTCTGGGGTGGGGAGAAAACAACTGAAAGATGCAGAAATAAATACGATAGTGACTTGTTTGGGATGAAGGTCTGATATTTTGGGGAGTTCATGTGAGACCCAAGGCTATAATGTGAAGGTATAGTCAGGCAACTGCTGATGGGCTCTGCCTTCCTTCGCTACTTGTTCATGTATTGCCCAGAACACACATCACAGAAAATACAAAGATAGAGTGAAATAAGCAATCTTTATTGTCTGGGAGACAGAAACATTAACTTCGTTTGCCAATAGAGTAATAATTGTTGCCCTTTCTTTTGGGAGAGCCGAGGGGAAGCAGTGAAGGGTGTCTTTACCACCTGACCAGATCCTCCTGCTGTAGAAAGCTGGAGTGGGACATTTTCCCTTGCACTGCAGGTTAAGCAATCCCAATGGTCGTTTTGTGTTTGGCTTCTTTTGTTCCTCTTCTGCCTTTTTGAGACAGAGCTGCGCTATGTAGCCCTGGCTTGGCCTGACATTGGTGTGCAGCCCTGCTTAGCCTCAAACTCAGAGAGATCTGTTTGCTTCCCTGGTGGTGGGCTTAAAGGTGTGCGGAGTGGTGTTTGTCATTCTATAGCTTGTCTCTTATCCAGATGTGTACATTGCCACCACTGCTTTCACTTGGCTGAAGTCCCATTTCCCCACGGCCTTGTTCTTTGGACAAACTTTCTGCATTTGCAGCTCCAGCTCCAATAACTGCTCGCTCGCTCGTCTGTCCGTCCGTCCGTCCGTCTGTCTGTCTGTCTGTCTGTCTCTTCCCCACCCTCTATGTATCTCTTTGCTCTCTCTTATATATCTCCACTACTGGCAGCTGGTATAATAAACAGGCAGTCCTCTCACCCTACAAATATACTTCCAAATATAAATTCTCAATGGAATGATGATGGTGATGATGATGGTGATGATGATGATGAGAAGGAGGCAAGACCTGCCAAATTCTGTACAATATTGTTCACTAAAACATTTTGTTTTATGCGTTTGTACCCAAAAGCAAAATTATTTTCATTTTTGCCCTCAGCAGCGGTTGATCTCTCATTAAACATTTTTAGTGTGATAACCTAGTTTGAAAAAAAAATGAAAAGATAATTGTATTGGTTCCCCAGAGTCTTTCTTCCTCTGCCAGTATTTTGTCCATATCTGATGATGCTCTTCCTATTATTCTGCTTGAAATCTCTATCTCATTTATTTGTTCTCCTACACTCCTGGCAATGGGGTCCAGTTTGGAGTATAGCTGCACCCTTTTATTTACCTGGCACGTGAAGCTTGTTCTCAATCTGGCAGCATCACAAAAGCAAGCTCATACTGGGTGTGCCTCTCCCCATGTGTGCTTTCCTAATTCTTGACCTCAGTTGTCTCTGTCCAACTAGGAAGCTGATACTTCTGACCCCTCCCTGGTTGGAAGCACTGAGATGTCTTACATAACAGGCGTCATCGCAAGGGGTAGCCATCAGTTCTTCTTTTCTAAGTAAACTGGGTTAAATGATGAAAGAATTTGCAGTTGGTGGGAAAGTTGATAATTTTAAGTGTTTTCCTAGGCTCATAAATTGTGCAACCCACAACTCTCAATATTACTCTCACAGAGTAAAATTAAAAGTCAAGAAAATGAACTAACTTTGTAATGACCTCCAGAGTGAGGTAATGACTCTTTGAAGTAATTTTTTCTGCTCTGCACACAACATGACTGTTCCTAGGGACGCCAGAAGCAGCTGGGTGCACTCTTCTTGCCTAGTTTGAGTCTGCCGTACATGGAGCACAGTTCCATTCATACAACGATGCACATGGCTATTGAAATTGACCAGTGTGGGCCTTCGTTTTGGCTGGTGAACAGTGATGAGCAAATGTCTCTGTGGTCCTTCCCAGCCGTTATGCACACATGGAGAAGAACATACTGGGGAGCTAAGAAGGGTGGTTTCCCTAATGCACTTCCCTGATCCTCTCCCACCGGTGTGCACTTCTGTAGTCAGCGGCATCTCTTGCTCAGAGGAACGTGCAAGAGAGATTACAACCATGGCCTTTCAGATACCCTCTGCAGAGAGGATGTGAATGAGTGGAGACTTTTTATAGGTAACTTAGGATGACTAAATTGTGTAAAAGGCAGTACCCTTTATCCTATTAAGGTTCAGTGCTCTATAGCATTCCCCCATTGGCTTGGTAGCATCTCTCACTTACTCTAAGCGTGATGATGTATTCAATTAAGTTTGAATGGTTATTGCCTTAGAAAGCTATAACTCAGTGGCTCTTCAAACCTAACTTCATATTCACATTTCTCTAGTGAAATGTTAACCATAGGATTTGACTTCTTAATTGAAAGAACAATTTATTGACGCTGCATATGTCGGGGGTGATTGTTCATGCTACCGTGGACTCAAGCGGGAATGGTGAGTCTGTAACCTGACACATCCTCCATGAGAAGAATTGTAGTTTTACTGTCCACTCTGTCAAGGCTGAGCTGTCAAGGCTGAGCTGTCGAGGTGGCTGTCCTTCATGAGGACACTGGTAGGTATCCCAGGTGGCATTGCTCTGCATGGTCTGTCCTAGATACTCATGACTGTGAATACCCTACACACACACACCTGCATCTATTCTATGGTTGGCATGGACAGGGGGAGGCACACACTGGAAGGGCAGGAAGTCTAGGAGCTGAATCCTGTTTGTCTCAGGCCCCTGAAGGACCAGGATCGTCCTGGTCTACAAACAGATGAAGAAGACAAAAGGTCTTATTTTGTATGCATTTATGTCCACCTAAATATTCCAATGATGGCTTTTGCAAAGGTGACTTGCTGTCTTGAGCTAAGAGAATATCTTCATATGTTTTTAGGCATATAATCATGAATCATACAAGTCTTAGCAGTGAGCTTTTGCTGGAAAATAAAGAGAATATATTTTGTGGCTATTTTAGTTGATGCTTGGAGCATGTAAGAGACAGCTGATGGTAAAGTGGACTGTAACATGCAGAGAGAGAGAGAGAGAGAGAGAGAGAGAGAGAGAGAGAGAGAGAGAGAGAGAGAGATATCTTGTTTTTGAGTCAGATAGACAGGAGTTAAAATAAAAATAAAGATTTGAGGGCTAAAACTAATAAATTGACACAATGACCCTGAAAGGCTACTTGGAGGAACAGCCTGAATTTAGATGCCCCATGGAGAAATGTAGACTATAAGAGAGCCATGTGTTAGTACAACATACACCTTCATATTAAAAATAAAGTTCAAAATGAAATTATTCCTCTTAATGCATGAGAATGAGGATTTAAATCAATATTCTTTGCTGAAGTTCCATACAAAACTCTGGTACTTTAAAATGAAGCTTTTTTATTTACATAAGATATTTTGTAGACCAGTCAGTATCTTCACATGAGCTGCTTGTCACAAAGCCAATATAAGAGACATTCAATAGATTGAAAACATGTCAGAAGTCCATCACAATAGGTGTTCTGTGAAGACAATTGTTCTCTGCATCAGGTGTCATGACGTAGGCCCATCTGTTATATATCTCCTGTTTCAGTTACTGTCAGCTGATATGTGGCTTTAGGTAACAACCTGTGTTCTATGTAATCACTAACTCAAGCAGAATAAATATAAAAGAGATAATAGTCAGTGGGAGGATTGGAATCAAGCCATGTATGTGTGCATACACTGAAAGACATTCAGCTTGAATATGTGAGGTGAAGCTCATTAATCATGCCCACCGTGAAAGTGATTCTAGGGCCACTGGAGAGAATGCTCACTGCTCTTGAAAAAGACCAGAGTTCATTCCTGGCTCCTACCTCAGGTGGCTCAGAGTCACCTCTAACTTTAGATCCAAGAGATCTGATACCCCACCCCTTTGGCCTTTGCAGGCTCCTGGGTGTAGGTGCCCTTATACACATGCATATATACAAACATACATATAAAACAACAGAAAAAAAGTGTTCCAAATATACATATCATATAAATTGGGGGAAAGCACACAATAGCTGCTATTTATTGAGCATTGTGTGTACCAGATACTACTGGGACATTTTCAAATAGTCTAATTTAAATTCTAAGCACTGCTATAAAATAGTATTAATTCTGTTTTGCAGTTGTGTGAAGTCCTTGGTGGCAAAATGGAAATTAGATTCTTAATCAACCCTTATCACACGGACATCCACCAGGATCAACATTTCCCAAGTGCCGGAGAATTTGAAATGTAAATTCTACAAAATATCTCTTTACCTGAGACGCTTGTGCCTCCCGCTGCCTTTAGTGTTCCCATATTCAGAGAGGACTCACTAATGAGGGCTGATGTTAGAATCTACAGACAAGCAAGCTTGTCTCATATTGTCCATGGAATTACACTAATTTAATCACCCCAAATACACAAATAAGGAAATAGTACCATATTTAAACTTTAGGTAAAGGTGTATTTAATTGCATTCTTTTTTTTTTTACTAGAATGAGAGTAAAGAAATTGTTAGAATAATAACCAACTATTGGCAGAGAAGACAACAGAGAAACTACGAGGATGGTCTGAGATTCGTGGTCAACAACCACGTGGGATATAAAAACCCCAGTTCTTTCATTGATAATTTGAACTATAGGAATGCATTTACATTTAGATTTTAAAACTATGTCCCTCTGAGCTTGGAGCAAGAAAACAAATTAAATGAGACAGGATTCTCAGCAGGGAGGAATAAGCCAAATTATATGGGTACAGCATCACGAATCTGTCTCGGCAGTAATGTATACGAAAGGACAGTCACGGAATGTTCTCTGGTGCCAAGGTGACCACATCCCGCTGTGGCTGGCTGCTGCATGATGTGGGCTGCGGAGCGGCCAAAGAGGCAGCACCGAGAGCAAGAGCCACGGGGTCTTTCTCGTCAGCTCTCTGGCCTGTGGGGGGAGGTTTTGCGTGGATCCATTTGCACCCATCTTAAAGTCGGTTAGATCTGAACTCTTGTAAGTCTGCAAGCCTCCTCAAGATCAAGCTGGATAAGGATTTGGAATCTTCAGTCAAAATCGACTGCAGAAATGGTGTCCTAAAAGCACAGAGTGCTGGCAGCGGACGAGACAGAAAGTGACCTTCCTTCCTATTAGATATTTGTTGTGTCATCTAGTTTAGGGGATGGGCTATTCTTTACTGGAGATATCATGGTTATTTTGCGAGAATTAAATTGTGAGATTTGAGTAGAAAAACTTTGAAAACTGATAGAATGATGGCAACATTAACACAAGCAGATTACTAGTCCTTCCACGGCGCGTAAACCCTTCTCAACCGGGTCCTAGCCTCTCCTGGGACTGGTGCTCATGGAAATAGAGTAAAATACATCAGAATGTTCAGAAATCCCCCTGCCAACCAGTCAATTGCTTCAAAAGTGAGTTTTGACTCTACGGTGAACTATATATAGCGAGTAGAAGAAAATCTAGCCTGCTTTCCCCCAACTTATCAAGTTGTCAAATTAAAATTGCAGGAGAGAGGCAGCAAGGTAGAATTTGGGAAGTAGGTAGAGGGTATGAACTGGCTGAAGGAAACAGAAGGTCAGGCATGAGCTAACAGTTTCAGGAGCGGGCTTGAGGTGGAGAAGAGCAGCCCACAGTTCCCAGGGCCTGAGCTGACAACTCCAGCAATCCTCCCCTTTTCAGATTGGTATCTACTCGGAAAACACTCGGAGTTTGTAGCAAGGGCAGCTTCCTGCTGCACACTGCTGCATGCCCCCAAAGCCTTTCTCCCTGGTGTCATCTTGGCAATAGTAAAATCCAGAGACACCAGCGAGTGTGAGAAAGCAGTGGTGGGAGGCTGAGAAGATGGTGCCATGAGCAAGGTGCTTGCTAGACAACGGTGATGATCTCAGTGTGGATCCCCAACCACAGAGCCTGTAAACCCAGTGCTGGTGAGGCAGAGGCAGGAGGATCCCTGGAGTCTGCTGGTCAGCCAGCGTAGCCAGTTCACAAGCTTCAAGTTTAAGGAGAGACCTTGTGCTAAGAAACACGGTGGAGAGCAACTGGGGAAGACATTTGGGTTGACCTTTGACCTCCGCAGACACGTACATTTGTTCATGTTCACATATGTGCACACACAACAATGTTCTTTAAAGAAACAAGGGTTTCAGTATTGACTTTGCGATTCTGATCTGACACGTGGTTCAGAACGCTTTGCCGTCAGTTTCCTCTTTCCCTTAACCGGATTCTGAGAAGAGACCTGGCTCTTGGATCTGAGTCACATCTCACCATTGCTGAAATTGGGCTGGCTGCTCTCAGCTCCATGTATACATTTATTGCAAACCGAATCCCGCTAGGGTCAGTTAGCATGGTGATGTGGTACAGTGAGCTCCCTAAGCACAGACTGATTCTGGTGTCCCTAACCATCCCTGGCCACCATTATGAGGAAAACAGGCTCAGACACAGCTATTCTGGAGGAACAGCTCTCCAGCGAGGACAGTTGGGACTCCATGTTTTTGGAAATGTTCATCCCGTTTGCTTACTCAGAACTGCCACTACCGTTCTGGTTATGTAGCTGGGAGTGAATGGGGAAACTCGGAGCCTTACACGTGTGATCAGTAGACACCGTGTAAAACAGCCCAAGAGACATGGCCAACACAGAAGATAGTATTAAGCAATACTGTATACGTACTTAATATCTATTAAATATGTGTATATTAAGTACATTGGCTGTGTAGTTCTTTCTCAAAAATTATGACAAAGATTTTATCTACTTAGATGAAATAGTTCAGCTTTTGACATACATTTGTTTTTAATACTGTTAAGACCCTAGAAGTTGGTATCAGGAATCACGCAGTCTAGATTTCTTTAGCAGTAATCCATAAATAGACAAAAGTCAGGTGATTTTTGGATTTCTTCAAACTGTGCCAAATTAGCATAATGCAAAATCAATTTAGAATTGATTTCTCGAGAAAAAATGAAATTTTAAGTTAAACAGATTGTTTGACTGCATTGAATGTTTATATCCAAACACAGTATCCAGTGGTCTACCTTCCTCTCTAATTTTCCACAGGAAGCCAGAACTTGGAAAATGCTTGCCTTTGCATTTTCTGTGTAATAAATCCAGACGTCTCATTCAGATTTCAGTCAAGCGGAGGTAACAAAACATTGTGTTGATTGGAACCTGTTCTTACCAAAGTCTGTGTTAAAGAGGGATGAAGTCAGCTGTTAATTTTTGAACGTTTTATGTTCATTATCATAATACAAATTATTTTAAGCAGAGTAAAACAAACACAAATCTCAATCCTTCTCACCTCTTATGTGAATCATTATGTAGAGTATGGGTTGTAAGCCGAGTTCACTTCATTGGTTTGTTCCCGGGCTTGGGAAAACGTTGCCCGTGTAAGCACAGTGACCTCCATGTGAAGAAACACGTGTGTGTTGTGCTCGTATGTCAGCTGGTTCACGAAGCCATCACGTGTTTTAATTTAAACATTTTCAGATGTGCACATTCCTGCTCAGGACAGTTTGAGGTTCTTTTTGCACACTTTTTTTCTAGATCCCTGTGCTATTTTTTTTTTTCATAGCTCCTGTCCTTATTTTTGTGGAATCTTGTTTAGGTTCCTTCTGACGATCCCTTCATTCTCATGCCCCTCCTGTCCATTCTGTACTAGCACCATTAGTGAAATTCCACAACATCAGCAAATGAAGCAATGCGTCCAGCTACAAGCGCCACAGCACCAGGTCAGTAGATTTCAGAGGCTTTCCCTTCCCAATATTCAGTCCCTAAGCTGTTATTGGATCTTTTGGCTTTACTAGCCAAAATGTGTAACTTATTCTTTGACTTTGTTTTCAAATGTGAAGGGTGTGGAGGTCACACCCTGGCAACATGACTCAGTACAAATAGTTAAATCAGATGGGAAGCGCCCCGGAAGGCTTTATTTATTTATTTACCCATTTCCCGTCATCACGAAGCTCCACACATCGAGTGGCAGGAACAACAGACAGGTGTTATTTCTTGTACTGGAGTGAATGTTCAAGGTCAAGGAGCTGAGGTTTGGCTCTTTCTGAGGCTGAGAGGGTCCGTTCTGTTTCTCTCTCTCTCTGGCAGAAGCTGGCCATTTGAGAACAGCCGTGAGGGGTTCTTAGCATCTGACTCACTGGGTGCCCATCCTAGTCCAGATCCCGTATTTTACAGTTGTGAAGGGGCCTGCCCACTCCTGTGGGACCTCATTCTAATTTAGCTAGTTGCATTTGCAAACTGTCACACATTCTGGGGCACTTCAACACGTGAATTTTGTGATGCAGAATTCAGCCCATGAGGAATAAGGAATTCATGGTTAAATAGATTCCCACAATAGCAGGAAGGAGCGAATGAGCAATATTTTGACTTTTATTCACAAGGGAATTTCCTTCATTAACAATTACATTTCTATTTCTTATTCTTGTCTCATCCTTTCAATTCCAGCATCCAAGTCTTCACAGAATACAGCCAGGCGACACCCTCTGCCCATCTTCATGCCCACCCTCCCTCTCTCCCTGGTTTTTTGGTCTATATTTGATAAACTGTTCTCAAAGCTGTTTTCCTTTGCTAACCTCCTCCACGACAGTACAGGAAGTTTTTATTCCCTGAATTTTAAGATGGTCATTCTTCGTGTACACAGTTGATCTGTTTCACTTAATCAAAATGGCTCTCATGTCTAATGATTTCTTTACTTCAACTCACTTCATCATTTCCCATGAGTCACCATGGTAGCCACTTTAACTTTCAGAACAAACACACGCGCACATCCTCATTCTCGACATCCACCCTAGGGAAGCCATGTCCTGAAACTCGGATGCTCTTGAATCTGCAAACCGAACATTAAGTGCATTACATTTTGCTCTTTAATTTACATTCTCGTGGAAGCCAGCTACCCTCCTCCTCTTGTTCCTATTCCCTCTTTGTCTTCACCCTTTGCATGCTCTCCCCTTTCCCTCCACCCCCTCTCTCCACTCTCTTCTGAAGCTCTGAATGCATTAGCCCAGGGTGTAATGTAATCACCCCACGGAATGTGCACCACAGCAGGCCTAGATGAAAAGCCAAGTTCAGATACGTTGAAACAGCTCTTTTCATGCACTTTTGTTCTTCATGTTTAGAATACCAGGGCCGGTAATTTCTAAGAGTCATAAGGAGTGCTCCCCGCTTTTACTTTATAAGACCAGGCAATTAAGATGTAATCAGCTGTTCTCTTAAAGTTTGCTTTATGTCAGTTTTCACTTCCATATATAAATGCTGAAGTAGGATAATAGTGCATCTACCAGGTACAAGTTAAGGTGTGTCTGTCTGTAGGGACCTCACTGCTTGATCTTACCTGAGAAGATACATACCGTCTTTGTGTAATAGTATCTTTGATAATGTCTTCATCGAAGAAATAAAGAAAATTTTAAAAAAAATAATAAGTACAGGGTGAAACCAGGGCTGTTTTCCCTGTGCTGTAATTTATATCAATGCATCAATAATATAATTGCTATTTAGAAAAGGTGTCTTTCTCTGTACACTAACATCCTGTAGCTAAATCTGCACAGAGAACTTGAATAGTCCTCAAATACATACAGTTTATGAAATAACTTACCACAGGGGCTGGAGAGAAAGCTCGGCCATTGAGAGCCCTGGCTGTTCTTGCAAATGAGCAGAATTCCAGAATTCTATCAGGTGACTCCCAAACAACTGTAACTCCAGTTCCAGGCCCGTCTGCTGCCCTCTTCTGGACAGTGTGGGTAGATGCACTGTGTCCACACACACTCTCACAGACACACATGTGTACACATGGTTAAAGATGCACTGTGTCCACACATGCTCTCACAGACACACACGTGTACACATGGTTAAAGAAACAACAAAAAGCTTAAAAAATACCTCCGAGCACTCCCTAATGTCTAATTCTTTAAGACTTGAGCTTTTAGTACCATTATTTGGGAGAGTTATAACCAATCATCCCCCAAAATTTTGTGTTTGAAAGGCCATAGGGGGCAACCATAGATGTCTTTTTATTTTCAGTGTATTACCATAGCGTTTGAATTTTATTTCTCATAAAAGGCCACAAAACTTCAAGTGCAGTGTGATTCATCATTTGCTGTCTTATCTTTGTTTACTTTGCCGAGTCTTTATTATTTTTTAAAAGAAGGGGTAGTCGAAGGTTAAGGGTTATGGCGTATCAGATGTTTCATTTTGAAATTCAGACATAAGGTTACATAAGAGCAGGAGATCCCAGAAAGAAGACAACAGGGCAGCCGGAACAGGGAGGTTACCCAAGGACAGAAGCCAGAATAAAAGGCGGCAGGGGAAGCACCCGCCCCAGGAGCAGCTGCAGGGCCCTGGCTGTGCAGCCTGCAGGGTGGCTGCTCTCTGTGGCTGTCAAGAGGACTACAGAGAAAGCGTCCCCGGGGAGCCACAGGGATCAACCTTCCTGTCCAGTCCAATGACAGAGCAGAATGCTGGACTCTTCAAAGTGAGTCCCTTTGGTTCTGTGTCACCATGTCCTTCCGCCCCACTTAAAAGCACCTCCTGTCTCACCTCCTCACCGTCACTGCCACCAAAGATCCATGTCAAGCCGCCCCACCTCCCTCGGGTGAGGTTTGCCTTAGGAAATCCCATTAAGACAGCGGAGCTAGCGACGTGTCTCCGTAGCCCCCTGCGTTTGACCCCTTGAGGTTCCAAGCAGATTTCTACCTATGGCTAACGTTTTTCTGGCAACAGGTCTTTGGCTTCAGAGTTGTTTGGCCCGAACAGGAGCCGAGGACATACACTGAACCATATGCTAAATGTTTAGTGACCGGGAAAAACCAAACAAAACTTTCCTGTGGAGTAAAGAGAAAACGCGGGCTCTTTTCATTTCGGTGGAGAGGGTGCCGAACTGGCCTTCCCCTGTGATCAGATTGGTGACCACCCTAGTTGTCATACAGACCCTCCATCCCATAACTGATGGAAGCAGATACAGAGATCCACAGCTAAGCACTGGGCTGGGCTCCAGCAGTCCAGTTGAACAGAGCAAGGAGGGATTATATGAGCAAGTGGGGTCAACACCAAAAGACTGTGCTGGGGAAACCCATGGAGACAGCTGACATGAGCTTGTGGAAGCTCATGGACTCTGGACCAACAGCTGGGGAGTCAGCATGGTATGGACCTCGGTCTTCTGCGTGTGGGTGACAGCTGTGTAGCTTGGTCTTTTGTGGGGCCCCTAGCAGTGTGACCAGGACCTGTCCTTGATGCAAGAGCTGGCTCTTTAGAACCTATTCCCTGTGGTAGGCTGTCTTGCCCAGGCTTGATGCCAAGGGGAAGATCTTGGTCCTGCCTCAACTTGATATGCCATGCTTTGTTGACTCCCCTGGGAGGCTTTACCCCTTCTGAATGGAGAGGGAGGAGGAGTGGTATGTGGGGAAGGGGTAAGAAGGAGGTGGGAGGAGGGAATGGGGGGGGGGAACTGTGGTCAGTATGTAAAATAAATAATTAAAAACTAGTCACCTTAGAGCTGACATTTCTGAGCATTTTCACTTTTCCTGTTAAGCTCTAGAAACAAATGAACAGAAGATCCAAAGCAGCTTAATTCTCAGAACAACTATACATTTTTTTCCAGAGCTGGTGCTTTTGTGATAATATAAATCTGATTTAATTTAAAAGAAATACAGATAAACATCAGGACTAAGATCCTACGGTAGGCCTACTTACAGGGTGTTTTTTCTTCCACTGCTTGGGGGAAGGGGGAGGGTTCAGGACTTGGAGGGTACACTGGGATCCCTGGATGTTAGCATGCACTCACCTAACTATCCCTGGAGCCCTGGGGGTGGGACACTCAAGAGGTACTCCAAGCCACATTTTCTGCAGCCACAAAAGGCACGTGATAGCAGTGCCTGTTTCCTTAGATCTAAGTAAAAAGGATATGAGAATATGGGCCGAGACGGTTAACATCGCTGCACGGAATGCAGTCCACTCTTCCCATTCTTCAGTGATGGTGTCAAGGTGTTCGGCATGGTGGAACTGATGCTGTTCCCACCAGCTCCCACCAATCAAACAGCCTGCTTATGGTACTCTGTTTTAAAAACCTATTTAGAAGTAGTTAAATTTAGGGTAGATGGAACAGTAGGCCAAGAGCCACAGTCTTTCCTGGCCTGGTACCTTGTCCATAAGACCTCCTGGGTATTTTCTTAGATGTTTGGGGACTTGTTCTACTCTCAAATGATCCTGTTTATCTCATATTATCTGCCAAGGACAGAATGCTAATACTCTGTTGCTGTATTTGGAGGAGCGTTTTTATCATGCTTGGATGATACCTTCCAGTTTTGTATGTCTCGTGTGTCAGTGTGGAGGAGCCAAGTGCTGAAGCACACGGGGCACAAGGCCTCCCTTGTGGCTTTCAAGGCTCCTCTTCATGAGTGGCAGGTGAACAGAATCAAGCTGTCCTTCCTTACACCGCTGGTTGCACTCACCCAAATGTCTGTGTACACACGGGTGACCCCTTGAGAGATACAAAGAGACCAAGAACGTGGGTTGCTGAAGTGTGCTGATGGGCCTTGGCCGGTTAGTGTCCTTGAAGAAAACCCATTCCTGACAGAAGGCACTGTGTGCAGTGGGCTGGGGCCCACAGGAGAGGTCAGTTTGACTTCTCAACAAGCTCGAAACGAGGCTGGGAGGCTACACCTGGCAAAATGGCTGCGCGCTGTTTGGCTCTTCCAGTGCACCCTGGGTTCGTCTTGAAGCAGCGACTCTTGGTGCCTTTCACAGAGGAGGAATTAGGAGATGGCGGTGCAGGCTCCCGCGACGTGGTTGCCCCTGACTCTTCTTGCTCAAGTTTGGGGTAAATCTTTACCGAGGGCGTGAGACATTTTGAAATGGACATCTTCGGTGTTTAATGACTTCATTACTGAGCCTATACAGTGAGTGTCTAGAGGCCGGTGGCTTCTCTGTGGTCGCAGGATCTAATGGAGTCCAGGATAGTGTGGACCCTGCGGGAAGGGGCGCGATGGCTCGCTGATGGCAGGAGAGAGGGATGATATTTAGGACGTTTCCGCACTTAATCACTCCCGCCGCTGCTCTCAAGCCTCTATAATTAGCGGAGGCTTGGGGACAACGTAGGACAAGGGGACGGGGGCATTTGTAGCAGCTTCTTGGCCGCTCTTATCTCTGGGCCAAACAGGGTGACAGCACTGCCTGTCACAGCCCAGCCTAGCCCTTGGGCACAAGGACACCATGTTCTACTCCGTTCCCTGAACGCATCCACCTGGCTTGCCCCAGTGTTGGTTCTGGCCCAGCCCCGTGTCTGTGCTACAGCTTTTGGGTAAAGATGTAGTAGGGGTTTAGAGTGCATGGATTACATAAAATAGGGATGCATTCTTAGCCTTTACTCCCTGAAGCCATGGGGTTCCTACATAGAACCCTAAACCACTGTGAGGACAGGAGAGATGAGTGGGTAGTCTTCCCCCATGTGTTAGCTCTCCCTCCACCCTACTCAGATAGTCAACTCATTTGAATTCAATATTTGGAAGGACAGTGAAATAAGCAAGTAAATATCTGGGGCTCCTCACCTTGTTGAAAATGTTATTGGAAAGGAAGTATATCCCAGATGTATTGTGTTATCACACACCTGTAATTTTAGCATTTGGGAAGCTGAGGCATAGGGGATGCCAAGAGTTCAAGGCACACAGTGGATACTTACCAAAGAAACAGGGAAATTAAAATATGAAAGGAAAGGAAGAAATGAAAAAAAATATGACCTAGACAACAGGTTGACAGCAGCCATTCAGAGCTCAAACCTTGGAGTGTTTACTTATTGAGTTAGAGGTGTGAAATGCAGGATTCCTGTAAGCAAGGCACACTTCGATCTTACCATATACAGTATATGTACATGGAATCTGCATCATTGTAAGTAGATAGCAGTCCTCAGGGGCTCAGGGACGGGGTGTTCTGTACTCTGGGCAAAATTGAGCCTCAGTGGGATCCACCGGATGGCAGCCCAGTCATTTTGGTTGGTGTAGGCATCTGTGCTTAGGGAGTTCCTCTCTGTGATCATCTTAAGACAGCTACCGAGAAGGAACTTGACAGCTGCGGCTGTGTGGGGAATGGGTGGGACTGGACTCCGGGAAGTGTGCAGGGAAACCTCTCTCCCTTTTCTCTCACCATTAGAGGATTTGGAGACTCCCTTCAGACAACCAAAAGAAGGAAGGAGTCTCCCCAACAAACCAGTAATTAAAGTGGGTGCAGGAGAAAAGTGTTCTCACCATTAGAGCCATTGTCCCCAGATTCCAATGCATTGTTGCTGAGCAACATAATTCTTACAGCTAAGCTGGAAAGCAGTGAGTCCCGAGGGTCTGTGTGGTATAGAACCACCTCGCAATGAAGAGGTCATCAGATGTCAGCAATACGAAGAGAGATCAAGGACTTGCTGAGAGGCAGGTTGGTGCGGGGCGGGGTGACATGAAGCAGCACAGCACACAGCACTGCTTGAAGGCAGGTTCCAGCTCACATCTCACATTCCCTGTCTATTGGTAATGACAGGGCTCAGTAAACATAGCAGCGGAAAAGCGTCTACAATTATCACGCAGGTCAGTTTAGGTTTGTGTGTGGGCACAACTGAAATATTGAATTTCTTTCTCATGTCTTCTCTCTTCTTTACCTTTTCACCCACCCCCAACCTCATATTGAACAGATGGGAAACCCCTCTCATGCAGAATGCCCTCTGGTCTTTGCATCTCCTGGTTAGAAAGAGAGAAGTCATCCAAATGCTAGGTAAAAGGCTACCACTGCTTCACCATGATCTGGTCAGGGTTAGTTTTCATCTTGACATGCCTGATCAGGTTTGTGATTTCCATCATTATTTAAGGCCCTATTAGTGAGAAACTCAAGATTTCATGATTCAGCTAAAGAGAGGCCACTGGAGTCCGCAGGCATTTTCAGAGTATATTGTCACAGAAATAAGTATGAGAGGCTGCCATTCTAAACCGAAATATATAAACTCCTAGACACCCAATTTGAACGTCCTTAAGCCCTCTGCATGGCGAGCCTCTACTGTTTGCTTTTATTGATTCTTCACCTTTTCCATCATAGCTCTTCAGGCCATAGCCACAGGGTGAGGGATTCTGGGAGAGGAATGGATCACTAACAGTCAATAGTGACGGCAGGAGAGATGGCTGCTCTGAGAGACAACTGGGGTTCAGTTCCCAGTGCTCACTTGGTGGCTTACAACCATCGTAATTCCAGTTCAAGTGGATCCAATGCCTGCTGCTGACCTCTAAGGGCATCAGGCATACACATGTACCAATAGCTCTATTCAGAAAAAAACATTCATACGCACAAAATAAAAAATTATTTTTGCTTTAAACTCAAAGGTGGTAGCGTTTAAAAGGCTTTAGAGATACTTGTGTACCATGGCAATATGCACTTGCACACAATAAATAAACAAATAAGAGATAGATAGATGACGGATGATAGGTAGATAGATAGACGATAGATAGATGACAGAAGGACAGATACATGATACATCGTTGGATAGATGATAGATTGATAGATGAGAGATAGATAATTGTTTAAAATTTACTTAGTGCTTGTGTGTGCACATCAAGGCCGGGTCATGAATGCTGATGTCAGATGACAGCTTTCAGGTCAATCTTTGCCTTCCAGCTTAGGGCAGGACTGCTTGTTCACCTCTGTGTCTCCTAGGCTGGCTGGTCTTGAGCTCCTGGGAGCTTCCAATCTTTGTTTTCTATGCCGCCACAGCACAGAGAGTACGGACACATCCTCCTGAACCCAGCTTGCTCAACATGGGTTCTGGGTTCCGAACCGCTATTCACTTCACCCCCCTGAGCCGTCTCTCCACCTGCTAAGCCTTTTCAGAAACATTTTGCCCTTATTTCTGTTTCTTTGTAATGTACATTTCTGCGAGTTCTCTTAAAATCGAGTTCAGTGGCTGGAAAGACGACAGCAATGAACGGGTGCTCTTGCAGAGGACCCGTGTTCTGTTCCCGGCAGTCCCATGTCAGGTTGCAATCATCCGGAACTCCAGTGCCTTTCTCTGTCCGCTGCAGGAGTGACACACTCTTGGTGCGCATAATTATGCACAGGCGAAACACAAAATAAAGCTGACGTTACAGAAGCTAAAGCTGAGTGTGCTGCCTCTGTGAGATCTTTCATTCATCTGCTAGGATTATTCATTATTTTTCCTCCCTGGTTTCTTTATTTTTATGTATACGAAGTGTACTGTTGCTGCTAAATAACCGTATGCTTGTGTATCTAATGCGATATGAGCTACAATATAGTGTGTTCAACCTTATAGCTTCACTTACTGAAGTGCTCTTTGGTTGTGGTCGTTGGCTCTGCTGCCTGCAGAGCCCTTTCTCACTCTGTCTAGGCATGTGGGATTCTGACTGCCGAGGTAAAGGAAAGGATGCATCAACAGCGCGTCTGCAGGGCATCTTGTTAAGCGCCTATTTCGCGTCTTGGTGTGGGAGCTGCTTTTCTTCCCCGTCATGCGCCACTCTTCGTGTTGGTTTACTGAGGGGATTTACACACTTTCTGTCTCTGTCGTCACATCTTAGTTGCTTTTTTTTTTTTTTTTTTTTTTGGAAAGAGCACCAGGACCAAGGCACCTGTAAAAGGAACATTGAACTCAGCTTACGGTTTCTGAGGGCTAGAGTCCATGATAGGCAAGGGAAGGAACAGCCGAGAGCTCTCTGTTGGTCCACAACCATGAGGAAGAGAGACAGGGGTGCAGTGGTAAAGGTGCCAGTGTTTGGAAACAAACCCTGGCTCCAGCGACATGCCTCCTCCAACAAGGTCACCCCTTCTACTTCTTCCAAAACAGTTCCACCAACTGGGAACTAAGAACTCAAACATATGAGACTATGGGGGCCGTTCTTATTCAAGTCACTTCACCATATAAACAAAATGTAGGAATGGACCATGTCTTAATGCAGGCTGGCAACTATCCTAACCCTGCTAGAGCCTTACCATGTGATCTTATGTTTCCCTAGTGCTACTCTTTCCCCTGCATGGGTTTCCTAAGTCTTATCAAACCATGCATAACCTTCACCTTCTGTTTTCTTCCTCTTGAGTCTCTAAGGTAAGGTAGAATCTTCACACACGTTTGGCAGGGTGCCAACTCCATCGTGCACACCCCTGAATGAGTAAGCGGGAGGCCCACACTTAGAACACAATTCAAAATATGAATTCATAGGAGAGTGCCCAGGCTTGGGAGTGGGACCAGGAGTGGCTTCTCCTGGGCAGGTCCTGTGTTGGACTCGAGTGGCATAGAGCTTAGTGACATGTGATATCTTTGCTCCCCGATCCCTGTTGGGTAATATTAGAAACCCATTTCCACCCCCAAATGTCATTTTCTTCAATTCTTAGAACCAAATGGAAACTTCTTGTTCAACTCGATTAGGCTATGGCTGTGTTTGCTACAAACCCAAAGGTCAAGAGCTGCAGTAAGGATTTCGGTCAGTAAATGGGGGTTGCGTGGGTTGTGAAGGGAGATGGACACAGAAGAAGGTAACAAAAATGGTGAAGGACCAGAAACATCGCCAAGTCTGTCGTCTAGGATACAGAGTGCGGGCAGAGCAGAGCAGTGATTAGAAAAGCTAGATCACGAGGAGTAAGCAACAGGATAACGCAGGAAGCCACAGAGGTGGCTGTAGAGATGCATGGTGTAGAGAGACTGAATCACGGCTGAGCGCAGATACAAACAGAAGTCTTGGGAAGTAACAGTATTTAGAAGGTTATGGGCAAAACCCAATAAGCGGCAGCAAGGGAGGCAGAAGAAGCAGGCTCCAGAGATACAGAACCACCTTTCCTTTGGATGCAGCCAAGCGGCACATCCACTGTCTCTATGGTACCTGCTGTACCACTGGATGAGACAGGCCTGTCCTTGAGACATCTTGATGAGGGTTAGTCGGACTGCCTAGAAAGAATCTCATTGTAGTTTTGATTTGTGTTTCCCTAATTAGGCTTAGTCCCTAAGAATGTTGAACATTTTTCCCATGCTTATTGATTTTGTATCTTTATTTGAAAATTATCTGTTAGCATTTATAATACACCTGCATCTACTGGATTGTTTGAGTTTTTATATTTTTTTAATTCAAATGAATTTTTGGTAATCCCATGTTGCATGAACATTTAGCAAAGACTTTTCCCATTTTGTAGACATCACTTCAGTCTGGAGATTGTTTCTTTTATTGTGTAGAAAAAAAATACCATTTGTCAGTCTTTGCCCTGATTTCCTGCCCTGTTGGAATCCTGTTCAGAAGGTTGTTGTCCATTCCCACATCTTAAGTATTTTGTCCCAGTTTTTTCTTGAGTATGTTTAAAGTTTCAAATTGTGAATCTATTTTAAGTTGACTTTTGTGTAAGTTGAGAGAGAAGGATCAGATTTTTGTCTTCTACATGTGGATGGATATCCAGTTTCGCCAGAACCACTTGTTGAAAGCAGGCCCATTGCTATTCTTTTTCTCTTAGCCTAAGAGGGGCTAAGATTACTGAGCCCAGTGAGACTGTCTGTAGAACAGTATGTAAATTTCCTTTCTAAATTTCATGAGTAAGAACTCTGATGAGACAAGGGTGACCTGGAGTCTTTCTGAGAAGAGGAAGAGGGTTTGCCGGTAGAATAATGTATGTACTGGACTGTTGCCATGATACAGTTGATGAAGTGTAGTTCTTGTCACCATGAAGACCAGAACTCTACCCTCAGATCCATGTAAAAGGACCAAGTGTGGTGGTGTGTGCTTGTATTCTCAGCTGAATGGAGACAGAGACAGGCTGCTTCCTGGGACTGGCTGACCAGCCAGACTGGACTATTTGGCAAGTGAGAGACCCTTTCTCTAAACAATAAAATAAAAGCAAGCCAGCAGACAAGCAATGTGCTGGGCTCCAGGAGCCAGCTCCACACCAGTGTTCATAAGGATGGCTACAATTAACAGTGTGGTTCATTAAATAAAATAATAAAATAAAATGATATGTGGGGAGTGGAGGGAGGTTAGTTAGGTGGGATGGAGTTAAAAAAGCTGTAGTTGAAAGTAATCTGACTGCATTATAAACCTGTGTAGAAAGGTTAAACATTGATTTAATTAACAAAAAGCTAAGGGAAAAAGTGGACATGTAAGGTAATCCTTTGATTCTTACTCACATGTGCACATAAACCTATATGCATATCTACATTCCACATGCACACATACACACACACAGAGTGATGTACACACACACACATGCAGAGTAATGCACACATGCACACACACACGCAGAGTGATGCACACATGCCCACACACATGCAGAGTGATGCACACATGCACACACACACAGAGTGATGCACACACACACGCAGAGTGATGCACACATGCACACACACGTGCAGAGTGATGCACACATGCACAGACTGTGGAAACCCCTGAAGCTCTTCATGATTCCTGTCTTCTTTTTCTTCTGTTTTTGTTTCCAGAAAATTACCAAAAGTGTCTGGCTTCTCCCCTGGCACCTATCAGAGTCCAATCCCAGGCAACATCTCTTGCCAGGAACTTTCTTCTCATCTTCTCTGTGGTCTGGGTTACGTCACGAGCAGTGGACATGGGATGACTTCCGTGGTTACTGAGACCGTGTTTCATGACAGCCATGTCGTAGTTCTTTGCAGTCTGAACCTTAACCACTGTCTCAGTAAAAATATTACATGTTTGGTCCAAAAAGATTTACTATTTTAGGTTTATGAGTGTTTTGCCCACATGCGTGTCTATGTGCTACGGTACCCAGGAAGGCCAGGAAAGGATATAGGATCCCCTGGAGTTATAGACAGTTG
Organism: Arvicola amphibius; assembly: GCF_903992535.2. Taxonomy (NCBI): domain Eukaryota; kingdom Metazoa; phylum Chordata; class Mammalia; order Rodentia; family Cricetidae; genus Arvicola; species Arvicola amphibius. Next base: position 157,399,828 of record NC_052050.1, read on the forward strand.
TGAGCTGTCATGTGGGTGCTAAGAACTAAACCTGGGTGCTCTTAACTGCTGAGCCATCTCTCCAGCCCCATCTCTTGTTTCTTTTGGACTATTTATTTTCTCCTAGGTCCCTGGTTGCGTGAGGTTGCTTTCCCAAGATGGAAGAGCTGTAATAGACAATCTGATGGCTAAGGCAGCCGTTGCATCATTATAGTGGCTCAGCAAAATTTGTACTTTTCCTTTGGTTTAAAAAATGTGTATTTAGAGTTGCTTTTGCCCTGAAACAAATCCTTCTATGCTTGGATGGAGTACCGTGGCAGCCCATGCTGTAGGACTTCAAGATGATTAATGATGTAGTTTTGAATTTCTAGAGAAAAAGAACAAGATGAAGCCATAACACAGCAGGATAAAAATGTTTTCAACATTTTGAACAGATATCTAATGATATTTTCAGCGTAGAAAAAAACCACAAGAATGGCTCTGATCCTGTTCCCTCCCGTGACCCTCTTTTGGTCATAACATCTTCTATGCACAGGTAATAGAGGCCCTCAGGGGGACATCTCTGGCCGGGACCAGAATTGACTCTACATGGCCGTGTGCTGGGATCAGAAACAAGGGCTGAGAGCCGGGTGAGCACATTGCCATAGCGATAGTATACAGAATGCCAGTTTCTTTCTGGAGGAAAATATTCAACATAAAAATGATATTTGAGTTAAGTCTTTTATATAAACCTGTAGAATTTCTCTCCCAGTTTTCATTCCTTAGCCCTTTTTATTACCGCTACCTTGTATCACTTGATCTAAGTCTGACAGGGCTGAGGTGGACTCTGGTCTGAAGGCCGTGGGCTGTGGGCATTCTCTCCCAGTTAACCTCAGCCATGACATCATGCCTTCCTCCTTCTCAGTCTGTGTTAAAGTCTCAGGTACCTAGCCGCTTTCTCCTCAGCTGATGGAGAAGGTGCCAGTGTGTGACACACACCTAGCCAGCAGTGTGTTTACAGCCTCTCATTCCCTCCTTCACCTCAGCTTTCTTCTTGATGATCGAGAGGGGAAAGGCCCTTTCTCTACAGTGCTCTGTGGCCTCATGTGTCTTGAAGATGGGTTTTTGTCAGCCCCATGAGTGTGTGCACGAGAATTAGCCATCTATTAGTTATGTTCTCTTTGTAAGTCTTTCCCACTCTAGAGCCTCGGCTCCCTAAGGAAGCCGTGGGCTTGCTTTGAGAACATCGTGGGCTAGAAGGGTAGGTCCTCCGAAATGCTATTACAAAAGGGGAAAAAAAGGATGAATGCTTAGCTACTGATGGTAATCAACTCATTGGGAGCCACCCAGATAAAGGCTCACCCTGGTACAGTGCAGCATGGGAGACCTCAGGATAATCCCTCCTGATCCAGGAGGACAGACTTCCAGGAGAGAAGGGTTCTTGGGTGTTTCGTTTGGTGGCGGTTGGTTACATGCTTGTGCTTCGAAGGGCAGAATTTGCTACGAGGCAGCGTTTGTAAAGTAGCGTGCCCTTTCTTTTAGCAGGCCACACCACGATGGCGCTGTAGGGTCGTGAGTACCAGAGGACTTAGAAATATTCATTTTGTTTAAATCACAATCGGAAAGACAGGGGTCTGTCCACTCCATTGCCTGGGTGCTAATTTCTCCAGTCAGCACGTTAGCATCTTCAAGACCTCATCCCATATCGATTCTCACAAAGCAATGTGGTAGTCATTTTCCGGGAATTTTTGTCCCTGAGATAGAAGGAAGGCATTTAAGTTTCTTTATATTAAAAGTCCTTATGATTCTTGATAAACGAAAGCTCAGAAAACCGTAAGGAAAAAAAAATGCCACCTTCCTAGCACCATTAGCGTTTGGACACACATCGTTCTAGGCACGCGACGTTCTCCAGAGGGAGACGGTGCGTTACGCCACCTTCCATGGAACAGTCACTGGACAGCCTCACGTGCAAGTGACATTGTCACTGCTCTGGTTGAGGGCACGGTGGGCCACACAGGTCCACCCTCCCCTGAGATCTTGCTTCCATTCTGTCTTGTTAGGGTTTCTATGGCTGTGAAGAGACACCATGACCGGGCCACTCTTAACGAAGGAAAACACTTAATTGGTGCTGGCTTACAGCTTCAGAGGTTTAGTCCATTATTGTCACCGCAGGAAGCCAAGTGCCATGCAGGCAGACACATTGGTTGAGAAAGGAGCGGAGGCTTCTACATCCCGATCAGCACGCAGCAAGAATAGAGTCCCACACTGGGCCTTTGCTTGAGTACCTGATACCTCAAAGCCCACCCCCAACGACACACTCCTTCCAACACCACACCTACTACAACGAATAGTGCCACTTCCTACGGATCAATGGGGACATTTTTATTAAAACCACCTCATGTCCCTTACCTTAATAGACATTTTTCTTGGAAATAAAGACATATATGGGACTGTAACCTTTCTTGTGAACACGTGCGCATATGCGTGCGTGTGTGTGTGTGTGTGTGTGTGTGTGTGTGTGTGTGTTAGTCACTCTTGCACATACAAATGCTCACAAAAGAATATGTTCCAGGGAACAATGGTTTTACTAGTCACTGAGACCACATTTCAATTCATCTTGTTGCCTTTTTGGGGGGCACACCTATGTATAAGTTTCACCAGCAAATTATCTTGAAATGCTCTTAGATTTACCAAATGTTTTAAGCAGTTTTATTAAGTGACTCTAAACCAGATATAGAAACTTACCAGCCCACATCGACAGACCCAAACATGCTGTTTTCTGAAAGCATTTTAAATGGCTATCTTTCATTTTCTGTAGTTCATTGAAAATCAGAAGAGAAAGTCAAATAATTCCAAGCATGACTTCAGCTGAACCCAGCTTCATAACAAAGTACTGCCAATACCATTATTTCGACAAGCCTGTGACCCAAAAGCACAGTGGCCCTGGAAACTGGCCACTGAATACTGAACGTGGTTCAGGGCGTGTGTGTGGGTTTGTTCTGGTTTGCACTTTATCCCAAAGCCGTTCCACTTTTCCTGCCCAAACAAGCCAAGGGCTGTTCTCACAGTTTGAGAATACTGCATTGAGCACGTGACCACTTATTTAAAAAAAAACTGTCGGTGTAAGAAGAAAACCAGGCCTGGGTGCTTCTCATCTCTGAATAAAAACGTGGCTGTGTTGGTGAACCATTGTGATGAGCCCCCACAGATGCCGCCTGTAGACCTGTCGTAAATAACAGATGTTTGGGTTCTTTCTGCAGCAGCGCTGGTTCCTTCAGGGAGTCCACTCTGTTCAGCTGTGACTCAAGCGCAGGATGCTGAGCCGGTTTTTGTTGTTGTTGTCCTGGGTTTACGATCACGTGTGCTGCTTTGTGTTCGCCTGGATTTAAAACCCGTAAGCAGGCTACCGTGTCTGAAGAGTTCTCGTAGCTTCTCTGTCAGAAGACACATTCCAAGCTTCATATTTTCTAATTTCATGCATTTTCTGAAATTCTCTTCTATTTTTGTCACACTGATTATTGCAAGTGGTTTTAGGTTATTGGGGATGAGAGGGAGAAAACGATGTGCAAAATGTGTATGTGAAGAGCTCTCATGAACATTTTCTACTCACACGCTTATCTCCTGAAAATTCTACTCTAATTTCTTCTTTTATTTAAAAAAAATAGGTGTTTTGTTTGGTATCTCACATGCATTGGTGTTTTGCCTGCACGCATGTCTGTGTGAGGGTGCCGGATCTCCTAGAACTGTAGTGACAGACAGGTGCGAGCTACCGTGTGGGTACTGGGAATCGAACCTGGGTCCCCTGGAAGAGCAGCCTGAGCCCTTAACCACTGAGCCATCTATCCAGTCCTTGATTTCTGCTTTCTTCCTTTTGTTTTGTCTCAGGCCATGAACAGTATTCAATGTCACAGATCATCACTGATTTCTTGATGATTATAAAATTAAATATTTAAAAACATATAAGAAACTAATTGAACCTCACAAAGTAAATGTTTTACAGTGCATAGTGTCTTATACCTTTACTCCTAGGCTCAGGAGATAGAGGGCAAAAAGATAGAAATTTCAAGGCCAGCTTCGGCTACAGAGCTGAGCTTGAGGACCAAGTTAGACAAAGAGAACTCCTCTTAAACAAACAAGCACAGAGACAATAAGCAAAGCAAATATAAAAGTTATACTTTTCAAAAATTATTTTGGAGTAGAAATGAGAACAGTAAAGAAGAATGTAGATGCCTCCTAACAATACTTGGCAATTTCTTGCTGTCAATACATCCTTTAAAAAACCTGCTGTCAGAAAGTGAGAGCGCAGGTCATTCTGTTCATGGGGGGTGGGACCTTCCCAGAAACTCATGGTTCCCTGGACCTGACTATTACCTTCTCTCCTCTTCCTCTGAGGCAGGGCATGAGCCGTGGCTGAATTATGAACAAATGGAAGCTACTAGCTTTGTAATTGAGTGTTTCATGCTCAACCCTAGAGCAGAGAACCTGGGCTCCCCATAGGTGCATGTCAGACATGAGGCTAGAGCTGCTGCTGGCTTCGGTTTCGGCATTGCTACCATCCAGACTCAGGAAAGAAGCAATTGCGCCATTAACTTTGAGCATTCCCCGTGTTCTAGACCCTCGTCAGGAAGACTGAAGTGCAGCTGTAAAGGAAGGATGGGAGCTGGAGTTAGTGATGCTGGCACCGGAACAGCACCAGCTTGCTGCTGACTGTTGTTGACAGCAAAGTCATCTTGGGCATCCTAAGGGAGTGGATGCTGCGTGAATATCAGGGTGGGTAAGGAGAAGAATGAACAGCTCGTTCTGTCTGATCCCCGTACCCCAAAGCCTGCCTGTGGTGTTACAAGTCAGCCTAAGGATGGCTCAAACTAGAGAGACTGAGAGTTTCTGACAGGAGACTACCTCAGAGGGATCTCTGTGTTATTTTCACCTATTTAAATACAACGTACTTTCTCTTTGTTTAGGTAAATTGAAAAAAAAAAAAACTATCTCAATTTCACTTGGGGGATTAATTGGAAATCTATTCTATTTACCCGCCTTCCAGTTATTTTTAAAGGTCTGATTTCAGAATAAATTGGGAGCTACTTGAACTACTCATCGAAGTTTTCAGTTAAATATGCATTCTGCCATTCCTGCTTAAAAGCAATACTGGTTCAAATGTGCTTAGGGCTATGTACTGTCATCATTTCAAGCATGATGTTAGAAATACGGCTGGCAATATATATTTAACCTAGAGATAAATGTATAGCAAGAGAAAGTGACTTGTCCTCTTTTGCTATTACAGAAAATGTTTTCCATTGCGAAGACGGGGGGTTTAGAAATCCTAATTTTTCAGTGCTATGTTCAGGTGAACCTTCAGCTTTCAATGAGTTTGTGCCCATAGCTTACTCAGGATGTCATTTCTGACCTTCGTAAAACTTACACACATTAGCTATGTTTGACAAAATAATTACACAAATTAGCTAAAAATGAAGGTTTTTTAATATATAAAAAGGAAGAAGGAAATTTTCGAAGTTGACCTTGAACAGTTTAAATCCCCATACACGTGTGAGGAAACCAGACCTATACTATACATGGAAATAAAGACAGGGATTGAAAATCCCCACCTCACTTTAAATAACAGAAACCGACGCTGAGATCAGAAGCCCTTTGCTGTTGGCCTGCTTCTAAATGCTAGAGCTCCACTGGACAGGAGATATCAATCCTTCAACAATGTGAAGTAAGCTGGTTAACGTGGGTGGTGATGAGAGTCTTGTGGGCTTCTTGGGAAATCATGGGACCATTCTCTGCTCTTAGTGGGCTTAGTTTAAGCGACCAGGGTCCTAGAAAACTGGGCAGTGACCAAAGCTATCGTAAGCCAGTGGCTTCTGAGTCCATTGTCACATTAGGGCAAAGAATGACAAGCTACAAGCTCATGTAGCAGAGGGGGAGTAAAGGGAGGAGCCAAGCACAGGCCCCTTTGTGTTGGGAACAAACCTGATTGACCTGTCATGGATATAAAGTGGATGCTGGCTGGGGATGAGCCTGAATGGTTAGTTTAATCTTAAGTGGAGAATACCCATAGGTCACTGGGTTGAGGAAAACCTCAAAAAATTCTACCAGAAGGGGGTAGGGAACCCAAACTGTTCCAAATGGGAGGAAGAACCAGGACATAAAAAGAACCAAGTGTGGTCATCTGAGTGTCTTATCTTTGAGGCTTTTGGGTGTTTATATGCTAGATGGCAGGAAGAGGGTAAGCTCCATTTCATTATATGGTCTCAATACTGCAGAACAATTATGTGCCTGTTTTGCTTCTAGTAGTGCTTGTGAGCCTGATGGGTGATAGAACTAATTTCCTCTGTGTAAGGAAGTATTACCTATATGGTTGATACTTCTCAGGGCTACTGTATGGCATGTGAGGGTTTGGTGGGGATCATGCCGGCATGTCCCTGCCTGTTGGAGGGACAGTCTGCAAACACGGCGTTCTGGCATCACCAGGCTGATCACCTGAAGGAGCCGCTGAAGATGCTTTGTTATGAGCTGTGGCTTTGACTAATTGACAGTCCTGGTCTGACTGGGATGCACAAGTTAAAGACATCAACCAATCAGAGGCACGGATGCAAAGACAGAAGAAAAGATCCATCAGAAGACCCCAAACAGCAGAAGGAGAGGCTTAGCATTAATGGAATAGCAGAAAACCTGCCCTGCCAACCTCCTCTGTGTCCGAGGATGAGTCATGAAGCTGAGTCTTCTTGGACCAGAAGAAAGAGTTCGTAATGTCATGACATTTTAAAAAGATTATAGTCATAGAAATAATCCACAAAGGGCTGCTGAAATGGCTCACTGGGTGAATGGTCCATGCCATGCAAGGCTGAAGACCTGGTCCATGAGGCCCACAGTAGGAGAGAGGCAACCACAGAGTTGATCTCAAACCTACGTGTGCACACTGTTGCACACGTGACACCCACACCCACAGACATGATGACATACACACACACATGAGTACATACACCACACAGGCATGCAGATATGACTACACACGCGCACACATATATACATATGACCACACACATGCTCACATGCCATGTACATACATCCAAATAATAATAATAATAATAATAATAATAATAATATTTAAAATGAATCCATGGGAATTATAAAATTATAGTTTACTTTAAAAGAGTAAAAAAGTTAATGAACTTATGTGGATTTCTTGTTTCCCCTTTTCTTTATCTCTTCTATTGGATAAAGCTCCAGCACATTCAAGCACAAGGCTTAAAATACATACAAAATTAGTGTTGTAGAATATATTTATTCCTTGACATCGCTTATTAGCGAGGCATAATTACCTCGATGTGAATAGGGCTGGGGAGCCCATGATTTTCCCAGGGATGAGGGATGGCAGGATGCTATCTCCCACTGTGAGAGGGGAGGCGATTCTCTTTCCACAGAACATTTATGGAACGCTAATTGCATTAATCCTCGGGTCATGTGGCATATCTTGCTTAACTTACTCTCTGCTTTTCTGATTTTATTTGTTCAGAAGATTCACTGCGATGCAATTTCTATTCGGTTATCTGCAGTCCTGGTTAAAGTGGGCACTTGCAAAGACAAGGCTAATAATTTGCTTGTCATGGGACCTGGTCTGGGGCTGTTTTCTCTATGCCCTGGAATATATCATTAGCGTCAGAGGTGAAGGTGAAACAGAAGTGCTTTCCCAAGTTAACCAAACGACATATTTTAAACATTAAATTAAAAATACCAGATGGAGAACACTCGCTGTGTCCATTTCTCACAATGGAAGGAGGTTTGTTTACATCATGATGAGAAGACAAGGGGGCTGGGAAGCAGCTGACGGTGGCTGAAAAATCCTAGGGCCCAGTCTCTGCTGCTTGATAACTATTTTTAAGTCATGAACTGATGTAACTGACTTTAATTATTTGCAGTCAGGGACTGGACATACTCGTAGTTGGATGTTCTCTCTACTTTATCCGGTTGCCGCTAGACCAGTTTCTCTCCCACCCATGGGCCCCCTCAGCTGCTTATAAAATAATCATTCAGAGACTTGATATTATTAATTATAGTTGCTTGGCTGATGGCTCAGGCTTATCACTGGCCAGCTCCTACATATAAATTAATCCATTTCTAATAATCTGTGCATCACCACTTGGCTTCATGGTGTTACCTGTTATGTAGTACATCTTGATGCTCCAGTGGGTTGCTGGCATCTCCTCGATGACTCTGTCTTCTTTTCCCTGCCTAGCTATACTCTGCCCTGCCATAGGCCAATAAAAACGACACATATTCACAGCATACAGAAGGACATCCCACATCACAGCCTTTGACAGACAGGGGCAGGAGGGTTCACCACCCTAAGCTACACAAAAAAATAACAGACCAGTGAAGGCCATGCAGCAAGACCTCAATTTCTAAAATAAAAGAACAAACAATTGAAGCAACAGCAGATCTTCTGTTGCTAGGAATTCACAGCTCTATTCCGGCCTGATGAAGTTTTCCATTTCCCCTACTCGTAAAATACGTTACAATAACTCCAAAAAGTCCCGTCCATGAAAATTTCCAAATTAAATCACATCATTAAAAAATATTTTCATACTATATTCTTACAGATTAAAAAAATTAGACTGACGTTTAGAGCTTCTTCTGCTGAGCGAAAGGAGTAGTTCTTCACTTTCCCAGTCCCCAGCCCGGCGCTTCCTCCACCCTCACCAGAGCTGGGCTTTAGGCACTGGCTGTTCACTTGGCATTACCAACCAAGTTCTGCCCATGAAGTTGTGATCTACGGGACAAACATCAGTGCATATACATCCTAAGAGATAAACACACAAAATTTGTTTTGTGAATCAACAGATTTGCACACACCATGATCTCGACAATAATCAATGCCGCAATAGTTTAACTGACAAAAAATGTACTAAATGTCTCATAAGTACCCCCCTTTTTAGTATTTTGCTGAGTTCCCTTTTATCATAATCAAAAGAATATTTTACAGTCAGGAGATATAAATAAGCATGTCTTTTGATATCTATAAAGACACAGAAGGTATATAGTGGTCGAGTTTAGCATAGCCTTTCTGCTTTTTTTTTTCTCCTCATTTTGCTTTTCTTCTTTTCATTCTTTGGAAATGTGACCTAGAGGTCATTGTGAAACCTCACTTTATTTTCAGTGAACAAGACATTTTACTCTCTCTCTCTTTCTCAGTCTTTCTATGTCATGAGCCTGGAGCTCTCTTTCCCAAGTTTTATTTATGTGTTGAACTTTTTAGTCAGTGTTTCAGTTGTTGAGTAGACCACAGGTGAGACCCCCTGTTGGGGGCTGTGAGGGCAGTGGTGACAGGGTTCAGTTTCAACTTCTATAGGTGAACCATCTCATCTATACAAAACCTGGGCTTGGAGAGGTCGTAGGCGTGATGCATGGCATCATTGCGCTGTCCTTCTCTACTGTTCCAATGTGAGGACATGCTGGGTGAGGGTCGCAGCAAGGCCCTGATGGTCAGCATGAGCTGCCACTGTGACACCAATGCTGACCCCTTAGCCCCTCAACCTCAACACCTCCAGTTTGTTTCTGATGCTCATGATCGTGTAGACAGGGACCACTAGATATTCAGGTCTGTAAAATCTGTGACTCATGGGTGCCGAAATCTATCCAGATTTTACACAAATGTTATGTATTTACAGCACCGTCTGTTTTGGTCATGTGGGGCACACCATGCAATTTTCTAAGTTGCAAAACAATCAAATGAACAAAGACAATACATTTTTTTTCTTTCCTGGAGGGATGATGACTTACCTTCATTGTAAACTGCAGCTAGAACCACTAGAAGACACACAACTGGGAGGGTGTTCCCAGAGATACTTGACCTAACAGGAGAGAGAGTTGTTGATTGTGGGCGGCACCATTCCATGGGCTGGAGTCCTTGAAGGAACACGAGAAAAACCAGGAGCTACAAGCTGACTGGCATTCATCTCTGTGCATCCTGACAGCAGCTACAATGTGATGAGTGGCTGCCGCACAGCCTTGTCTGTGAAAATTTCAGGGGTGCAGAGCCACATTTCATCCCTTCTACCTTACCCCCTGTGCCTTACCCACAGTGACAACGATCTATGCTGTTGCTATGCGTCACCCACCTGAGGACCGGAGGAGGCGAGACTGATCCCTCCTGTTTTCCAACACAGTGAGGAGGAGCATCTGCCGGCCCAGTAGTTAAAATGGGAGATCCCACTTCTGCTTACTTAAGCTTTCATTCAGTGCGTCTTTCCGATAGTACAGGGGTTGTGGAGGATGAGGAGCCCCTAAAAGCGGCAGTTAGGTTTAACCTTGAAACTACCTCCAGGCTGTTTCCTGCGGAGTGGTTGCTGTAGTTGCTGGCACCCCGCTGTTCTGAAGGTCGCGCTCGCAGATGGAAATCTTCAGAAGTCGTTGCAAGTATTGTTGGGAAAAGTCAAGAGAATATATTCTGCTCCAGGCGTGCCCCACTTCTGTGAAAAGCAGGAACCTCCTGGGAATCCTGAAACAATGGAGTTAAAGAATAGCGACCTTATTTCTAAGAGACTTTTTAAGTAACAAAGAAGGAAATGGCTTTATATTAAGAACAGCAATGCTGAATTATATTTGTTGACGTTAGGTAACTAAGGGTTAAAAGAAAAGCCCTCTCTGTGCAAACATAGGTAGACAATCCTTCCTACTACCTAATTTTCTCTTTCAGAGAAATGTTTGTTGAAATGGGTCTAGACTGGCAATTAACCAATCGCTTTCTCCCCTGCAAAAACAACCGCAGAACTGGGTGGTGTAGGCTAGGTACTGAGACAAGAGCCAAGCATGGACTCAGAACCAGGCTTTCCGCATTTTTTTTTTTTTTTTTTGGTTTTTCGAGACAGGGTTTCTCTGTAGCTTTAGAGTCTGTCCTGGAACTAGCTCTTGTAGACCAGGCTGGCCTCGAACTCAAAGAGATCCGCCTGCCTCTGCCTCCGGAGTGCTGGGATTAAAGGCGTACGCCACCGGCGCCCGGCTGGCTTTCCGCATTTAATGTGGCAAAATCAAATGGAATTGATTACTGCCACGCTTCACAATGCTTCCAATTATTCAGTTTGTTTATAATTTTATTCTTTAACCTCACAGAAGACAGCTTCTGCTTAAAGAAAGCAGAAATCTTGGTTAATTTATTTTTCTTCTTCTTTTTTTAAATAAGGCACTTATTTTTTGGAATGCAAAAACTTGCTTCATCTCTTCCCTTGAGAAGCTCACCTGGATTTTCCTTGAATAGATGATCTCAACTAATACTGCCGAGTCTTGACTGTGTACAGTTAATGTGGAATAGTTGGGAATCAGATCACGAGTTGCTGAGTATTGTCCATCCCTCATGGATTGCTCAACTCTGACGTCCAGCACTCCATAAACAGTCACAGGGAAAATGAGTGTCCCGGCAGAAGCACTACTCTCCTGAGTGTGCACATCCGCTCCACTCGGAGGGCGTGCAGCTCACTGCTCTGCAGGTCTACTCCATGTTGTTGTGTGCATCCGCCCCTGTCCTCAGCTAGATAGCAGGGCTAAATGTTAAAGTCTCTTTGGCTTACAGAAAGCAACAGAAAACCCCAGAAGAAAGAAATTTGGAGTGCTTAATATCCATTAATTGAATATATTGGTGATACCTTTTCAAATTTTGACTTTTACTTCATGTAAGACTATACAGTTATTAATTATATAGGAAAGATACCATAAATATTAAATATTATTACATATAGATACAAATATTTATTCCTCTTAAAATGTATTTAACCAACATTCACATACATTTATCTCCCAATATGACTGCTCTCAGCATCCTCAAAAGGAGAAATGAAAATATGACATAAGATTGCTATCTGCACCTCTGTGCACACCATATATGTGCAACAATTTTGCAATTTAAATTTAACTAATGCAGTCTAAGAATTACTATGCAATTTAAACAATGCTTCAGAAAAACACTGATCCTCAAGGTAGATATTTAAGTTTCACGGAATATCTAAGGTGGGTTTACTTGCTTAAAAGATTCATGTAATTACTTGCAGTTTTTTCTAAATTATTATCCTTACAGAAACTGCACACTAACAGCATGGGATTCTGGAGGAGCAACCTAACGAGCTAAGCCTTACATCCAGCACTGCCGTGATGTCTAAGCCCTCTGGGCGAACATTGCCTATATGATATACACGATTCCAAGTCATGTTTGAACCATTGCCAACACTGTATTTTTCCTTCTAATACTGGCAAAACTAGTCTTTATGAAACATACTATTTTAATCCAACTAAAAGCTATTGTTTTTATTTTATCAAATTTTGTTCTTATTTTCATTTTATACCATGTTGGTTTTTCTTCCTTTGGCAGCATACCTTTTGATAAAATGGGAGGTGCAAAATTGCTTTTCAGTACCTTGGCCATTTGTGTCAAGGGATATTTATAGAGAGAGCTTTGCTTTTATTTTGCATAGCCAGTGCCTTTCTCTGGCTCCTCTTTGGCCCCTTTCATGTATCAGACTCGCACACATGTGTACATGCTGAGGAGCAGACTCAGCAGTGCTGAGGTGTCTCTGCAAAGGTCCGATACACCATACATCATTTCATCCAGATGTCTAGGTTTTCATAAAGTCAGAATGTGAAGGTCAGGGAGACAGAGGTTCCTGAAAATATATAGTGCTATTATTAAAACCAAAGACATATTTTTTTGAAAAGTTGAAAACATTTTTGAGACTTATACTTAGTTATGATTGCCCAGTCTTAGCTTGGCTAATTTCTGGCAAGTTTGTCTTGTCTTAAATTATCCCATCAACCTTTGGCCTCTGGGCTCTTATCTTTGTCTATGTCTGTATTCATTACTTTACTTCTTTCTCCATGTCTTGCTGTGTAGCTGTGTAGCTGTGTAGCTGGGTGCCTGGCCCTGATGTCATTCTCCCCATCCCATGCTCCTCCTTTTCCTCATTTCTTCTTCTATTTATCTTCTCTTCCTGCAGCCCTGCCTACCCTCATTCCTGCCTTGCTATTGGCCATTCAGCTCTTTATTAGGACCATCAGGTGTTCTAGACAGGCACGGTAACACAGCTTCATAGAGGTAAACAAATGCAACATAAACAAAAGTCACACATCTGAAGATAATATTTCCTAATAGTTTATGACTTCCTTTCCACCAACATGAAGGTCCCCAAGTTTGAAATTATCTGTCTATATTAGAGAGTAACTTCAAGACTCTGAATATGAAGATGGAATCAAATATTGTTTTTTGTAAGTGGAGACTGCTCTTTCATTTCTGGCCACCCAGACCCAACTAATCACACAGAAACTATATTAATTACAACACTGCTTAACAAATATCTTAGGCATATTCATGGCTAACTTTTATATCTTAAATTAACCCATTTCTATTAATCTGTGTATCACCATGAGGCTGTGGCCTACCAGTTAGGTTCCAGTGTTGTGACATCTTTCACCTTCGGCAACTACATGGTATCTCCCTGACTCCGTTTACTCTCTCTTTAGATCTCTTCCAGCCTGCTATATTCTGCCCTTCCATTGGCCAAAGTAGCTTTATTCATTAGCCAATAAAAACAACACATATACAGAAGGATATCCCACATCATCTCCCCTTTTCTGACTAAATAAAAAGGAAGGTTTTAACTTTAACATAGTAAAATTACATATTACAAAACAGTTATCAAGCAAGAACTATAATTATAATATTTTGTCTCTTTACATTTGGCAGATTAATGAAAATACACTATCATCTACCTTATCTTTGTGTCTCTAAAGTTTTATATCTTTTATCATAACTAAAGAAAACTATAACTGTCTTCAGTTCTTCAAAGACATCAGGAAGATATAATATTTTTTAAGCAAACAAGAAGTGCATTGTAAACAATTTTCAGAACTCTAGAATTGACAGAGACATCTTGCTGCCTGAACAGTCACCCAAAGTTCCTTTGTTGGGGCATCTATCTTCAGCATATAGGCCCATAGCATCTGGCAGACTCTTCCATGAAGCAGGAAATTTGAAGATCTGTTCTGTGTATGTTGGCAGTTTGTCAGTAACTTTCTTTTATGTCCTGCAGAATGTCTGACAGTTTCTTCTGTGAAGCAGGAACCCTAAAGGATTGTCTCACCTTTTTTAGGCACGTTCAGCAGTCATTTTTCTGTGGATCCTACATAACCAGTACAAACAGCACACCACCAAGCAGTCCAGGCAAAGAGCTATTTCTTGCCCAAATGACTAACAGATTTCATAAAGAGCCTCAACGATGCCCATCATCCTCTTGAAGTTGATTGGTGCTGCCAGGAGATGTGTCTCATTGTCATGAAAAGTCTATATTCTTAAACATTTTAAATGCCATATTCTGTAGGTCTTTGGAGTGTTGAAGATTTTCTATCTAACTGAATTATATCTTTATATATCTAGGAAACCTAACTAACATGACTACAAGTTTGACTATTATAAACGACTACCTATTAATCTGTAAAATTTAATTATACATTACATTTTTAAATGGTTAAATATGGTACCTTAAACAAGAACAGAAATTACATATAACAAATTTGACCTAAAATTTGTATCAATAGGTCAAGATCCCTACCAATGCAAAATATTCATCTCTATAGCATCTCTTCCTTATTTTTTTTTTTTTTTTTAGAAAAGAGGTTGGCTGTGGCCATTTAACCATTTATACCCAACCCCTTTTAAATGAAAACAAGCATTTGTAAACAATAATTTTGGGAGTTTGAATGTAGTTTTTTCCAAACTGCTTCCTGCTGTCTGTTGGGCAAAGTATTTTTAGGGTTTATCAAGACCTTTTTTCAGGGAGTCTTGTTCCATCAAACCATATTAGCCTGGAATGATCCACAGGTTTTTATTTTGTGGAAATAAAAACAGAACCTCTTTTCCAAAGTGACATATCCTTAGACCCAAATTTTGAAGTCAAGATACATTCATGTTGGTTTAGTTTGGAGCCCCCAGAATCATATGCATCTCTCTGCAGTCAAAAAATTCAAAGACAATACAAAAATATACATAATTCAGGCTCTCTGTATATATTCCTTCCTACGTGGCTTATTTTCCTTTACTTTTTTAAAAATCTATGACTGTCTGTACTCTTTTATATTACTTTTACTGTCTCTTTAAAGACTGTTTTATTTTTTAAACCTATTTCTTTTTATAATTCTCTCTATTATTTCTTCTCTCTCCCAAACCTATGAACGTTTTTAAACATACCGTGTCTTGTTTCAAGGTTATTTCTGTCTGAATCTTTCTTTATAGCATATCTGTAATAATTTTCTGAACAGGAGTGCCTTTTTTAGTGCTAAGCGTGCATGGGTAGGACCAAGTCTACAGCCCTGCCATTTTGTTCTACCTAGTCCAACATGGGGGAGCCATGCTCACTGTCCCAACTCCAGAGATGCAGCAGGTCTATGTTGCCATTAGATAATTTGTAGCATGCTGCTCACAGACCCCACTTAAGTGCTTCATAATGGCATCAACATGATCCAGGAAGCCAGCTCTTAAAGGAGACTCACAGGTTTTTTTTTTTTTTTTTTTTTTTTTTTTTTTTTTTTTTTTTGCTGATGATGCTGAGTCAGGAAGCCTACTATTGAAAAAATTATGCCTCTGTTTGCCACTAACAGAGCCCGCCCAAGAAAATGCTGCTATGAAGAAGTATTGCTTAACTCTGTTTTTTTTGTGTGTGTGTCTAGAATTCCTTCCCAAGCTCTCTCAGCTTTTATGTAGATGTAGTTGACCCACATCACTGTGCCATTTTGTAAACAGACTGCTCATTCATTCCTGGCCACCCATACTCAAATAGTCACCCAGAAACTGTATTAGTTACACTTTGGCCAATAGCTTAGGCATATTTCTTGATAACCCATATCTTAAATTAGCCCATTTCTATTAATCTGTGTATTGTCATGAGGTTGTGGCCTACTGGTAAGGTTCTGGTGTTCTGCTGTCTTTCTCCTTCAACAGCTACATGGCATCTCCTGGACTCTGCATATTCTCTCTATGTATCTCTTCCAGCCTAGCTATATTCTGCCCTGCCATAGGCCAAAGCAGCTTTATTCATTAGCCAGTAAAAGCAACACATATACAGAAGGACATCCTACATCATTCTTCCATCTTCTGCCTATGATTCTGCCCTGATGCCTTCAGTCAGACTCTTAGTGCCTGCAGCCCAGTAATTATCACACACATGTTATGTTATGAATACACAGCTTTATGGAACTTACATAAGCAACCGATACCTCTGCTGCCTTCATAGCAGTCCTAGAAGGGGTGGGTGTGAGTGGGCACACTGTTCCACCTTCTGCCAAAAGAGAAGTAAACAGCAACGCTTGCTCCCTTTCTAAAGTAACGCATTGCTGCCTTGAGCCTGCTTGCTCTCCAATCTGTTTTCTTTGTATCCATAGGCTTTTTAATTATTGTAACTGTTTCATTTTAATACTTTCTTGTATGTATTTATTGCAGAGAATTCCTTACCTTCATACATAGAATCAAATCTGGTGTTCTACTAGTCAGATATATAAACACTGACAGAAATCTCAGATGTTCGTTCATGTAAGATAAACCAGGATTGGCTTGTGTGATTTGATGCTTCATACCATATAACTACAGTGGTGTGAGGTTAGCATGTCTTGGCTTACCCAGGGGCTGTCACTTCCAGTTTGTTGCTCTTCACAAATAAAGAATTCAGGATTGAGACACTGTAGATTAACACCAAAGCCAAAGCTGATGAACCCACTGAGTCTTTCAGCCGGTCTCTCTTTATGTCATACATCTTTAAATGCCAGATAACAAAGGAATGTATAATTCTTAAGTGTTTGACAATGGCCTCCTTTTGTGAAAGACTTATAATTACAGCCACCAGATGGTGCAACTTCATTGTACAGGCCCTGTAGGTGGATCCGTGGTGCCCCCTTAGACCTTGGCCTGTCTGGTAGGTTGGGCCTGTGGCCTTTCCTTTAACCACACTGTTGACCAGACACATAAACTTCATCTTAAACACTGGGTAGCTGAAGTGGATAGGACCTGACATGTTTGTGTCATGGTGCTGGGGACCATTGTTGCAGCGTGGCTGCAGGATACAGTATGACACCAAGTGTAAGGTCTCCTCCAAGAGAGTCTGTTACATAAAGTGATGTATCCACAAAGCCGTCACAGTTGTGCGCCAGCTCCCCCCTTAAACTCCAGGAGCAGAACCATGACGGCTCAGAAGTATTCCTCAAGAACAAACCATAATATTTTCTGACTTTCTTTTCTATGAAAAGTTTTATTTGCATATAAAAAGAGTCAGTAAAAGTAAATACATAGAAGGTTCAGTAAATATGCCTTCTAGTAAAAGCAGGTTATATGAAATAATTAATCCTATAAATCAGGTGTTAAATGCAGGTGTTTGCCAAAGAAAATACCTGATTTATTCATTTTAAATACAGCAAAAAAATATAACTCATAGAAGCCTCCAACAACTTCACTGTTGGTGGGTGTACCTTTCAAAGCCTCTTACATAAGTGTGGTTATTGCCCACGCTCATGAAACCCCAGAGAGTGCCTTCGACCTTTGTCAGTAGAAGCACAGCCTGATGTCCTCTGGTGCTGTTGACATTTTAATCTCCAGATGTTTAATTCAAGACATCAGAATCCTTGTATGACTAATCTGACCTGTCACACAAACCCTGGAGACTTTAAGTTCTCATAAGAACAATATGCCTCTTTTCAAATGCTGGAATCAGTGCCAGTAACAGAGTAAAGATTCAAGGCATAACTTGGAAGAAATGTTTAAAAGACTCATACCCAATTAAGACCTTATATTGAAATGATACAAGAAATCAAGGTGATGCACACCTTTAATCCCCTTTCGTGGCGGACAGTGGCTGGAGGATTTCTGAGTTTGAGGCCAGCCTGGTATATAGAACAAGTTCTGGGAGAACCAGGGCTAAACAGAGAAACCCCGTCTTAAAAACTAAACAAAACAAACGAATACAGCAAACTCTCAAAGTTCCTCACTAAGGAAATAAACCAATAAAATTGAGCAGGAGAACTGAACAGAGTCCTCATCAGAGAAAATATTCAAATGCTAGCAATTCTACGAAAAGGTCCTCAAGCTGGGACATCATTAGGAAATACTAATTCAAATAAGCTCATCCTGAGCCCCTGAAGGATGGTGCAGCAGTACTAATGCCACCGCCCGCTGCAATTGAGAAGGCCAGTAGTAACGTGTACTCCCTGGGGTGGGGGTGAAAATTGATACAGAACCCTGGGTTTGCTCAGTTCTTACAAAACCACACACACGCCATCTCATCCGACACTCACGATCCCTAATTTTTAAAAGTTAAATTAATGTTTAGAGTTAAACACTCATATACAAGCCTGTTTGTCCTAAATGAACAAATCTACAAAAGGTGAATGGGTACACAGACTATGGTATAGCTATACAATGGAGTGTCAACATCTGTAAAAGGTGAATGGGTACACAGACTATGGTATAACTATACAATGGAGTGTCAGTCATCTATAAAAGGTGAATGGATGCACAGACTATGGTATAACTTCACAATGGAATATCATTCGGTAATAAAGGAAAGAGAAGTCAGACTGCTGGAGGATGAAGAAGAGTGTCACATGTGCATTGCTAAGGGAAAGAAGCCAGTGGGTGAAGCACTGATTCCAACATGGATGGGACAGGTGCGAGGTCATGGCTGATATGGATTTGGAAGACGATAGGGATGATAGGCGGACCCCAGGGATACAGGGGACACTCCCATCATTCTGAATGGCACTCTGGTGCTAGATACGTGGCATGTACATTCACCAAAAGCCACAGAACTGCCATTTCTTGCCTGGTTTTCCATGGAGAATGCTAATTACAGAATTTATTTATTTTGTATTTACTTACAGTTCTTTATTTCTAAGAAATTTTGGTAAGGGTTTGTATTGGATCAAATCACCCCAACTATACAGTGATTCACTTACTGTCTGGACATGATTTACTTAGTTTCTTATTGATGGGTCCTCAGGGTGTCATTCAGCTTTGGTTTGAGAATGACATTACAGGGAGCATTCTAGTGTTTACACTTCTTCACATGAAGGATGAAATCTATGGAATAAATTCCTGTAAGCGCTATTTCTTTATTAATATGTAGAATTCATCTCAATTTGCAATGAGCGTTGTCAAGTCATTCAGGAAAGATTATGTAAATTAACATGATTGTGGGGTTCCGTAGCAGCTGAGGAGCAGGACTTGACTAACATGCGCAAGGCCCCGACTCCCTTCCCCTCACGTTTTGTGTCCTCATGAACACAAGTCAGAATATTATTGCCCTTAGCAATTTGCTGATGTGTGGATATTTATAGAGATCGTATTTTAACTGACAACTTCTTAAAGACAGCTGTCAATGTTATAAGGCTTATATTTATACCCACGATATGATTAAATTAAGTCAAGAGAAGAAGCCTCATCCAATTAGTGGAATTGTACGATGCTGCTCTTCTCTGTTGGAAACCAAAGAGATTGTTATATCAATTGTTACAATAATGATTCACATAAAATAAATTTAATAGTAATTAAATATTAGTAGTAGATAAAAACTTATAGCTCTGGAATATGTACTTAGAAGGAAATGCACATCTATAAACAGATATTCCTAAGACAGAAAAATAAATCAATAATTAAAATATTCATCTCAGCCTAGGCGGTGGTGGCTCATGCCTTTAATCCCAGCACTCAGGAAACAGAGGCAAGTGGATCTCCATGAGTTCAAGGCCAGCTTGGTCTACAAAGTAAGTTCCAGAACAGCTACGAATATTTTATGGAAACCCTGTCTTGAAAAACTCAACAACAAAAATTCATCTCAGAAGTTAGAGAAGGCTTACATAATATTTAAAAATGTAGATGTATATGTTAAAAATGCAAGAGCTTGTATAAATTAAGTTGAATATAGAATGTAACTCTAAATATGGTCATTGACGAGATAAATAAATTTGAAAAAACTTCACAAGACTAATCAGCCTGAAAAAAACAAAGCACACGTACACACACGCCATACAGACTCTACAAACATTGAAATATTCACAGCCAGTTATCAAATGTCACCTGATGGACCCGGTTATGGAAATTCAAATCGAGTGAAAACTTTCTAAAACAAAAAATAGAAACTGTCAAAATTGACAGACACAGAAAATCACAAAGGATTGTAGGGAAAAAATATTCAATATTTCTCCAGCCATGAGAGAAATAAGCAGACAGACTTCCTGTGGGTATCAGCTGATCAGCAACCGCCGTTGTCGCAGCTCCAAGGACATTCCTGTGCAATATGACATCATCACAGATTGTGAGGACATAGTCCACTGCCTGCCATTGTCACCAAACAGCTGCACACTAAAAGCCAATGGGCTGCCTCACTGCCACCAGATCAGCTAAAATTAAAGGAGCATTGCTAAGTGTCGGTGAGCATGTAGGACAACCGTGTTTGGGGGACTGTGGAGGAGGGAAATCACATTGAAGGTGTGTTGGGCAACTTCTACTGGCAAACCTCTGTGGACGCAGCAATTGTAATCCCCGCCCACCAACAACAGTGCTCATATTCCTCTACATAATAACTGAAAGTTGGAAGCTTCAATGCCCGTCATTGGAGAAAACATAAACCGTAGAGACCATAGCACAGTCATAGAATGGCATGAAGCAATGAGGTTGAATAAATCTCTTGCTGCACACAAAAAGAATGAAAACACAAGGCAAGAAACCTTTGTTTAAAGTTCAAAATTCAATTCATTGTAGTGGCCACAAAGCCAGAAGGAGGGTGAGGCAAGGGTAGTGACCCAGTATGGGTGGCCCCAGACTTTCCCTTGATTTCTTCTAGTGTATGCTTTTAGAAAACATGTTTACTTTAAAAGAAACACTGAGCATGGAAATATTTGATATAATATTTTAGTCTATGAATAATCTTTCTCAGAACAGCAGGACCTTGGAGATTGCTGCTTCACAGCAAACACATACTCTAAGTGCCTTGGAAATTACTTGCCCATTTACGATGTTGAAATTACTTAGCAGCATTTGCATCTGTGATTGAATCCAGGAAACGTGGGACTGGGGTTCAAATACAGCTTTTGTATTTTGGGCTCTTTCGTTAGTATTTGATGGTTATTCCTTTAGTCTCTGTGGATATGGAAGGGAACTGATTAGCCATACGACCAAGGACTGAGTGAGTATGGTACTTGTCAACAATTGTAAGAACCTGGGTCAGATCCCCAGGATGTACCTAAAGCTGAACATGGCATTCTCTACATCTGTAGTCTCAGGGCTCCCAATGCAAGATAGAGCGCAGTGATGGGAGATTTCCCAGAAGCTAGTCAGGCATATATAGCACTAAACGAGAGAGAACCTGTCTCGAACAAGGCAGAAAGCAAAGACCTATACCCAAAGCTGCCCTCTGGAGTCTACATACCTTCTGGGAGAAACAGGCATCTAAGCTCACACATGAAGTCCATTGTTTAATTTCCCAGAAACAGAAAAATACACAATTCTAGAACAGGGCTGGACACAGAATTGACTTAGTAAATCTTTGTTGTAAATACATGAATTATGATTCCAGAAATTTTCTTTTCATGAAAACATGGCCAATAATTGTTGTGCAGTTAGCAGACTCCTTGAGAAATGAATTTTCTCAAGGAAAATTCAAAGCATGGAATTTGACCTTCGCTTTCAGTGAAAATGAAATCCCACTGGGTAGAGCTGTCATTGTCCACCATATGCTGTGAAGAGTTAGTTATGATTTTCTCTTATCTCTGCACGAAATTACATGGAAATGGTGATAAATTTCAAATACGACTCTGGCTTCTGCCCATTGTACATTCTTCTTTCCAGCATGCTCCCAGATGAGGCAGATGCTGCTGGACTGGGGACCTCACCTGCTCACAGAGCTGGGTGAGCCAAGCTGGGATGGGAAATGGACTGGAGACACCTAGATTTAAAGCTGTGGTTTAGAGTTGCACTATTCATGGCAGCGAGGTGTGGAGCCCGGCTGGTTGCCCATCAACAGAGGGGAGAACCTTCCCACGTGGTTCATGTGTGCAATTTTGCACAGCTGTGCAGCAAAATGAAGTTAGAATATTTGCCGACAAGTAGAGGAAACTGGAAATTATTTTGTTAAGCATTATCATCCAGACGTCGAAAAGATAAATATTATATAGTTCCTCTCATACACTGATCTTACTCTTCAGTGTATATATATGAGTATGAGTATAGATCCTAACACCAGGAAGAAGAAGGCCAGGAGCTGGGAGCAAAGAGGAGCTGAGGAAGGGAAAAGAGCAATGGATTACAATTGGATTTAAAGCAGAGGAGAGGTTATTTAAGCATGAAAGGGTATAAGAGGGGAAGTATAGAAGAAGAGAACAGGGGGTCAACACAAATTATGTTTGAAATTCTATAATGAAATGTAATATTTTATAAGCTAATTTGAAAAACTATATAAAACCCTATATAAAAACGTGGTGCCTGTGGTTTAATGGCAAGGACAAGCCATTAAATAAGGTGGGTGTGTTTTATGTTCTTCTCTCAATGGGCAGCACCTGCATTTGCTGCAGTTTGCAGTGCTGAGAGCTCAGCTGAGCCTTCCCCTCGGGTCTCTCTTTTCACTCACACTGATCCAATGGAGTCAAATTCAGGACTTTGAGCCCCATTGTCATCTACTTATATGAGAGCCTCATCAAATTCCAACACATGACTCTCGGCCTGCTCCTCAGCTGCCATTCTTGTAAACATGAAATGAAGCCATAAAGATGGCCACTTCCTGGGATCACTTAGAGAGCCGAACGTCTCCCTTGAGGGACATGGTACAGTGACCTGGTGGACGGGAGATGCAGTAGAAATGACAGCATCCTTATCCTCACCGTTCCACTCAGGATCCTGCCACGGGCCTCGTGCTGGCTTAAAGGCACAGCAGGGGCTCAGTGGATGTGAGAAAACTCTGTTTCCCCTTTAATTATTATGGTTATGTCTTTCCTATCGGTGAAACACAAACACAAAATGTACTTCCTTCACCACGCATGATTCCTAAAGAAATATTCGTGCAAATGAAGTCCTGAGGGAAAAAAAAATCCCCAGGAAGACTGTCTAATGCAGAGTAGATGAACTCCTATGGGGTGATGGATGAGGCCCAAGTGACAATACTGCTGTGTTGATGATCTCTTTGTTTCCATATTTTCAATATGAAATCTTATAGAGCAGCATGACTATGAGATCAATTAATTGATTATGAGTGGACGCTTGAAAAAATGGGTCAACTAGTTCCAACACATTCTCACTGTAACATAAAAGATAACGGTAACGTAAATGTAGATAAAAGAAGGTGCTCAGAATATTTTCTCTTAAATCATAGACTAAAGTCTCCTCCTTGACTTTCTCCAGCTAAAAATAAGTGCACAAGCCAGCTTCTTCCCGCAGTTTAGCTCTGGGCTTTGTCATTGTCGCCTTCTTATAATTTTAATTTTATTTTGCCCCTTACTGTTGTGATGCTTGGTGGTTGAGATGTCAAGTGTCTTCATAAATGTCAACACTGTAAAAACTCGTTTTCTTCTGTCACAGAAAGCTCTTCCCATTATAATTTTAAATAATTGCCTCTTTGCTCACCAGGCAACGCAACAATCAATAAGGCGAAGCAAATCATAAATATTTAAAGTAATTCAATGATCTAATACTCCTGGAGATAAAGTATGTTTTCCTGGAAGACGTTTGATCAGATTCAGTTCAAAATGTCCATAATAAAAAGTAGCTTGAGTGATAATTCTCAAATTTTTGTATGCTTGGCAAACGTTTATTAGGTGACAGCTGCCTCTCTCAGGCATTAGACATGTTGAGATGAATAGGACATAATCCCATGCTATTGAAATTTATTTAAATCGTTACTGAAATTAAGACTAACAAGGTCGATGTCTGCCATGCTAAAGATGGTGTGCTTGTCCCTGCACATAGTGAAGGCATGGGGTGGTATTGGGAGAATGTCTTAGATGAAATTTTGAAGCACATTCTTACCTGACTCTTACAGTGTTTCTTGAGAGGCTATGGCAGGAACACTGTGTTCAGAGCAAGCACAATGAACAGATGCAGAAGTGACAGCCTATGTCTACTGAACTGTAAAGTTTTGAGGTGGCTCCTACAGGAACAGAGAAGGAAGAGGAGTTTGTTGAGAGATGAACCTGCCAATGCAGGCAAGAACCATAGCATGTAGGATCTTTGTTCTGGGTAGAAGCATCCAGCAATGTTCTAGGAAGTGGGAGAGGAGGATGGATTCATCTTTGCCTCACAAGTCCACTGAACCCCTGTCTGGTCCCTAGCAAAATAAAAGACATAAAGTAAGTAAGGTCCCTCCTCAGTGTGTAAAGCCATCCCCTGTCATTGCTCCTCTCAGAAGAAGAACGTGCCTTGCCGAGAACACAGGTAAATCAAATACCTCCTCTTAGAATAATCAAACCATGCCTCTATTTAAGTTCTGTTGCTGTAACAAGCTCACATGTCATGTGTGAACAGAAGCCAGGGATCAGTCACCAGGTGTCCTCATGTCTTCCATGAGGACGGAACTGGGTGACTCCCTCTCCACCTTGATCCACCCCATTCCTCACCCCTTACAGTCTTCTTCAAACCAGTCTCTACCTGCCTGAAGGTCATCGTACTTTGTTTCCTCTTCCCACAAACTTTGTGGCCAGGATCTTCCATTGCTGCCTTCTGGTTTGTTCTCGTGCAGTTCCCCAGGAAGGTCTTCTCCACTCTGAGTGACCTCTGTAGCCCCTCTCCTCCAGTTCCACACCTGTTGTCTCTTCAGAAAAACAACCATTCTCAGGCGTTGCCTTATCCCTTACAATATCCACTGTTACTGTTGGCCACCCTCTTCTTCCCATGCTCTACCACAAGCAAGAATGGCCCTGCCTAGGCACAGTGTGGGACATTCACTGCCTAGGCACACTGTGGGACATCGTCCACCTTGGCCTATTGTGTGACATTCCCTGATTATGCACACTGTGGGACATTCCCCGCCTCAGCACATTGTGCAGAAGTCCGCTGGGCAGTACCTGTCCATAATCAGCCCTGAACAAACGCTTTTTGGGTGGTGATTATGCGGTGAGTAAATCAACAAGAGGAAACTCCCCATCGCAGTTACACAGCTGGAATAATCCAGTTCTGTAAACAGGTTAGCGATGTTGAACCTACAACCTGGAATCTGCCTGTTTCCATTCCACAGGAGGCAGAAATACTGTCAATGTTTTCCTTAGGTAATAAGTTTTCCCTGAGAGATATAAATATATACTCTGCGGCATTTTATATTCATATTGCTTCAATCCCACATTGGTTTCTATGACAACCCTAACAGGGAAGAAGATACACCTGTAAGGCTGCACATTTGAGGAGAGGAGTTGTGAGAGGTGACCATGAAGTACTGTCTGCACAGAGCAGTTGAAGCTTGTCGTGTCTGAGTATCATACTCAACACGCCAGCTCCGTTGACTTAAATGGGATGGATTTTTAGGGTTGAATTTGACTCCCTACACCAGGAGTCACCACGGAAAAGTCAGTGTGGGTTTTGAGACTGCGGGCTTCCTTCCAGCTTTGTGTGCTCCTTTGGGTGGCTTCCCCTTCACCCCTTGATTTTTCAGATACTGCTATGTCTCTCTCTCTGTTTAGGCTGTTCCATCTCTGGCATTCCACCTATTTTAATTTTGCACATAATCTACTATTCTTCCTTCCCTCATGCATTTCTTCTTCACAAAATATTAACCCCTTTTGGCTCTACTGACTTCCACTTATGCTTCATGTAAAATACAGAAAAAAAAAGGTTTGATGCTGGGCTCTACATGTGAGAAAACATCCCGTCTTTGTCTTTCTGGGCCTGAGTTACCTAACTTGCTATAATTGTTTCTGGTTCCATCCATCTACCTGTTAATTTCGTGATTCATTTTCCTTCACAGCTGAGTAACTTTTCGTTGTGCACAGGTAACACACTGTGTTCATTCATTTGTGAATAGACATTGATGTTGATTTAATTCCCAAGCTATAGTGAAGACACCAGCAATGGACATGATGACCTGTGTCTCTGAAGGAGGAGAGGATGCCCGGGAGCACTTTAGCTGGGTCCTATGACTGTTCTGTTTCTAACATCATCATCATCATCATCACCACCATCATCACCACCACCACCACCATCATCATCATCATCATCATCATCATCATCATCATCATTCATTTCTTTCTTCTTTATTTTTTTAAGAAACTGAAAGACCAATTTACAAAGTAGCCATACTAGTTTACACTCCCACCAACAGTGTGCAAAGATTCTCCTTGCACTGCATCCACACGGAGTTACTGGTTTTCCTGATGATAGCCGTCCTGACTGAGGCAAACCAGAAGAGTTTTAATCTGCGTTTCCCTGATGGTTCAGGATGCTGAGCACTCTTTGTTTATTTTTTAAGATAATTATTTGAGTTCTTTATATATTCTAGCCACAAATTCTCTCTCAGGTGAATAATAGCTAGCAAAGATTTTCTCCCATTCTGTGGACTGCCTCTTCCCTGGCTTGAGTTTCTTTTACTCCACACAAGCTTTTGAGTCTCATGAGATCCCACTCATTGATTCTTGATCTTTTCTCCCGGGTTCCCAGACTCTTGCTCAGAAAGCCCTTATTTGTGACTATACACTGGAGCATGCCCCTTCTTCTTTTCTAGCTGTTACAGGGTATCAGGTTTTATGTTGATATCCTTGACTCATTTGGAATTAGTCTGTCTACAATGAGAAGTGAAGTTCTAGATTTCTTTGTCTCCATGCTGATGCTCAGGTGCCCCTGCAACATTGTTGAATGTACGTTGTTTGGGTATCCATGTAAAAAAATAAACATCAGGTAACTTGTCTTGTGGAATTATATCTGGGTCCTCAATTCTATCTCACTGAGCAATGTGTTTGTTTCTGTGCTGGTACCAGGCTGTTTTGATTACTCTGACTAAGTAGTATAATTTGAAATAGGTGTGGCCATACCTCTTTTTGGTATTCTTTTTGGTCAGGATTTCTTGGCTGTCCTTTTGCCTTCTTAAACATTTCTGGGTTGTTTGTATGAGGCAGATGAGAATCAATGAGGCAGACACAATCAAATGGCCTGCTGTCTGTTATTTAATAGGGAGCCACATCTTGCGCGGTGACACGAGGTGTGGTACCCTTCCATCTGCAGGGTATCGCTGCAAAAATGGAGGACAACTCAAAGGCAGGGGAAGGTCTCCACGGGAGCCAAGGGCACTCAGTACTCAGAAAGAAGGTCTCCATGTAGGATTGGCCCCACACTGTTCACTGGCTAAAGGGCCAAAGGGCAGAAAGCAGACCTGACCAGCAGACATTTCTCTGAGACAGTGCTGTAGGAGGACCAGGCTGTTATAGTACAAGAGAGACTTTTACTTCTTGGGAGGAGATGCTTTGAATTAGTGACTAAGTCTGTCTACAGCCACATCACCCTGAACACACCCAACCTCATCAGATCTTGGAAGTTAAGCAAGGCTGGGCCTTGTTAGTGCTTGGAAGGGAGATTGCCTGTGAATACCAGGCGCTGTAGGCAAAACAAACAAACAAGCTTGCAGCTATTAGCTTGGTTGTGGTTTGAGGTTTGGGGCAAAGGGGAAAACTTTGTTTTTTTTTTTAAAAAAAATCACAATAATTAAATAATGAAGTCCCTCAACAACTTATAATAAAGTTCTGCCTTTGTTAATTGAGAGATGGGGAGGAGAAAAGGGAGAGAGAGAAAGATGGGGAGAGAAGGAAGGAGAGAGTGCTTAAGAGAAAACAGCATTCCCTAGTCGTGGTTACACAAGGCCTTTAATCACAGAGCTCAGCAGGCAAAGGCAGGTGAGTCTCTGTGAGCTGGAAGATGGCCTGGTTTACACAGTGTGATATCTTCTCTCAAAAGTAAAAATAAATGAGAAGAGAAAGAGTAGAAAATGGTTTCAAAGGAGAGGAAATCAGATCAATAAAATATTCCTTCCCCTCACATCATGAACATTCAGTCCACCTAATGAAAATGTAAATAAAGTATCACACTCGCAAGTATGAAGAAAAACGTAAAACGGTTGGCACACACAGCCAAAGATTCACAGGTGTCGTTAATTAATGAAGTATGGTATAAAACTAAGGCAGATTAATAAAATACTCCAATTCTTATGCTTAACTCTGTTTCTTTTTACCATACTAAAGCGTGTAAGAAGGGCTGTGGACTAATTAGTTTCTATTGCTTAGAAAAGCAGCGCAGAAGCTAAATAAATAGTGTTTGGTAGCAACACAAACAAAACACAAGAAAAGCATCCCCGAGTTAGGGCGGCATTCTGCAAAACTGGACGGAGATGCGGTGGGACGGCTTCACCTGCAAGGTGTCCTCTTGAAAACTGACGGTTGAGTGGCAGAGCCGCCTTGATCAATGTCTCTTTGGGCCAAGCAGAAATCAATCTTTTAAACATCACACAATGAAGAATGCTCTGTGTCGTCCTGTGTGTTCTATTAAACTGGCACAGCCAAGCCCAAACAATTGTGTTTCGATAGCTGGATTCTGGGGAGGCTCATCCATATTCCATTCCAATTTGTTTCTTGTTTGTCAACTTTGATTTTTTTTTTGGATGAAGTTATCTTTGGATAATAGATCCAATAACTCAACTGTGTGCTGTCCCGAGAGTCTCTGCTTTCCTACCACACAGGAGGGACTTGGTTGACCTCCTGCTTCGGTTTCTCTGCTACAAACCCAAGCTGCACTGATTAAGGCAAGGGTTCTCTGCATCAGGACACTGATTAAGGCGAGGGTTCTCTGCATTAGGACACCCTGTGACTTTCTTTCTATTCCAAGAGACCCAGAGAAGGTTCTGCTTCAGCCTGGTATGTGAGTTTCCTCCTACTGCAGCTCACAGTCTGAAGTACGTTGATAAAGGTCAGTTAGTAACCATCTAGAAAAGGCTAAGTCACACGTGTAAACCTGTGGTCGGGACCCCATTACTCATCCCAATAAAAGCTGCACAGCTATTGGGTTTTAATTTGATTGGGGGAACCTGTGATAACTGAAACAAATTGGAAATCATGTTTGTTGTGCAAAGTGCATCGATATGTTCAGTCTTTCTGAGAACCATGACAGTAGGGACAAATGGCATTGGTCCAGAGCAGACAGTAACAGAGGACACAGTGAAGAGGACTCTTACAAGATAGCCAGGAGAGAGGAACTCGAGGGTGTCTGTGACCCTGGAGGATGCCCACCTGAGGAAAGACGCAGACTGGAAGAAGGGAAGGGTATTAGGAACGCATGTTCATTAAGAAGGGGAGAGAAGAAGAGGGGAGAGGAATGTGGTAAAATTCCAGAAAAGATCTGTCAGGACATCTGTCCTGAGCACAGATTTCCAGCCCGCCTCATCTACTCTTCATTTTCCAGGGACCAAAGTCCAGAGATCAGAGTCACCCAAGGAGACAATGGTGAGGGTTACCCGTCAAGCTGGGTGTGAACGTGTTTGTGTGTGTGTGTGTGTGCACGTGTGCGTGTGCACGTGTCTGTGTGCGCGTGTGCGTGTGTGCGTGTGAAGGGGTGAATGGAGTGACTGATGGACATGAGACAGTTACACAAATAGATACAGCATCCGTTACTGGAACACTGAAAATGTACATATTCTATCACAGACATTTCCAAAACCCAGAGGGTGGTACAGTAGGCTGTTTGCATGTTGTAGAAAGACGTTTTGTAAGCCCTATGTGTCTGTGCAAATGTAACCTTATTTATTAATATATAAATTTAAATTTTTGAACCTAAAACATGTGGAATGTGGACAACGAAAACAAGCATTATCATTTCTGTGGCCTGTTAGTTTTTTTTTTCTTTTCTAAATATTTGATGGGATCAGTAGGGTTAGAAGAAGTTAAAAATATTTGTAATATACTTGCTACATGAAATCTGTATCATGCAAGGTTTGTAGGCAGCAGACTGGGGTGGAGGATTATCATAGAGAAAACAAGCAATCTGTCCACAAAGGCATCTGCAGGTCTGTGCAGGACTGAAGCAGAGGAGGTGAGAGCTGAGGTCTTTTCCAAGTGTGTGGTATCCAGCACGCTGTCCCATATGCTCCTGTGTTCATGCTTCTCCACTTGCATGTTTCTGACCTGAAGGTGGTAGGCTCTGATTCCTGTCTTCACATATACAGTAATGGGAGCCATTCCCAACTGAGGGAAGAGGAGGGCGGCCCGATTGGCTGTGGGTGTAGGCCACATACACGGACCATATATAAGTATGCGGTACCCGTGGAGGTCAGAATAGTGCGCCAGATCCCCTGGGACCAGAGTTACAGATGGTTATGAGCCACCATATAGGTGCTGGGAACATTTGGGTGCACGGTGCTCTGAAATACTAGGTCCATCTCCCCAGCTCACCTCCCTTTTTAAAACAAGCGTTCTGTGTGTGTGTCTACCTCTGTCTCTCTCTCACACATACACACATGTGAGTGCACACACACATAGAGTGTCATACATCACTCATCCATGCCTTTGGAGTAAAACTTCCTAGAGTTCTTTCTTCTAGTGTTCTCAGATGTGTATAGCTCATGGCTGTTATCTCATCTCCCCTCCACCCATGACCTCATACACACCGATCATCCTTGATTTCCCAGACTCTGTATAAAATCTCAAACCTGTATAAAATCAACTTTCTGTAGATCCTACATGTGAATGAGATTATACAACTTATTTCTCTTAAAAGGATGTCTCTCGGGGGTAGCCGTTTTATCAAAGACGATAGGAGTTCATCCTTTGTGAGCAGACTGTCTTCCCTTATGTTCGTAGACAAAATCGTCTTTATCCCTTTGTAGCAAACAGTAGACATTTAGGCAGGTTTGGTTGCTACCCTGATTTTATTATGTAGTACACATACATATGTGAATCAGTACATCATATTTTAGCATTAATATGTATAATAAATCATTATGAATATCAATTAAAAAATCAAAAGCAGGGGACAATCAAAAATAAAAACAGGGCTGGGGAGAGGACCTAGAGAGTATAGAGGATTTCTTATGTATGCATAAGGACTTGGATTTTTACCCGCGGCATCCATGTAAAGAAGCCAGACATGGTGATGATGTGCCTGTCTCCCCATGTTGGAGAGCTGAGAAAGGTGGGCTCTGGGCACTGGCTGGCTAGCCAGCCTAGCCATGATGGCAAGCTTCCAGTTCAGAGATAATACCTGCCACAAGGCAATAAACAAGAGACACCTGCCACCTTCTTCTGGCCTGCCAACACATGCCAATGAGCTTGCACACCTTCTCACAACCACCCGAGTGCACCACACACATGTTGCACTCTACCCACACATTCTAAGTCATGAGTAAATTAAAAACAAGAATTTTTTTTTCTCAAAATTATATAATTGCGAAAAATTTTAGTTTCCATTTCTTTTTCTTTTTTTGTCTTTTCCTTTTTGCTATTTTGTTTTGGTTTTTTGAGATAGGGTTTTTCTGTAGCTTTGAAGCCTGTCCTGGAACTTACTCTGTAGACCAAACTGGCCTCGAATTCACAGAGATCCTCCTGCCTCTGCCTCTCGAGTTCTGGGATTAAAGGTGTGTGCCACCACCACCTGGCTTAGTCTCCAGGCTTAGTCTCCATTTTTATAAAGTGATTTCTTCCCATAGAGAATAGTATTATAAATTCCTTTAAGGCAGTATAAAATAGATTTGAAAACTCCTTATTTATGCTGGTGTGTGTGTGTGTGTGTGTGTGTGTGTGTGTGTGTGTGTGTGTATGTGTGTGTACTAAGTGAAATTAGAGTTATATTAATTCTCACAAAGAAAAATTTACAAGCAATATCCAAATAAATAAAACTGCCTTTGCTGATGCCAAGTGTCTCTTCCTGGCTGTGTGGCCTTTGAGTCCACATGCTGAACTTAGTGCACATTGGTCTCAATTGATTTGATTCTACATTCAGCCTGGTCCTCTGTGGGTCTATGAGTCTGGGGGATGGGTAGAAAAGTAGAAAGAATAATTTTCCCCCAGGGAAGTTTTATGTCTAATAGATCATATATGCTGTTCTGTATCAAACAAGGCCATTGGATTCTAAGAGACATGAGATTTTACTAGGCATCGATAGGAAGAAAAGACTTATGGGAAAAATCAGAGCAGGTTTTCAGCTTCCTAATAATGTGTTTTTGTTTTCAAAATTCTTTTGATCTCTCAGGGTTATAGTTATTAAAAGTCTCCCCCTTTATTAAACATTTTTAAATGAAAGCATAAACAGGCCCCTTTCAAAAAAGACAGCCTTCTTGGGCATTCTCTGGGAAATTACTCAGGGTTGTGTTTGAGTTTTGCTTTGTTTTATTTCGGTAACATTTACAAATTGGCAGGATCGCTTTAGACAATGGCTTCTTTCCTGAATGAGGAAAAATAAATTATGACTGGAATCATGTCTGGAATATTATTTAAAACCAATCATCTTTCCTTTTAAAAGAGCATTGAGAATGCCCTCAAGCAACTGAAAAGAAACACTTACCTTTTCATATGCAAAGCACGCTGGCTCACTCAGTTAATCACCTTTTCCCTTTGCTGTACAGTTGTGAAGACACTGAGTCAATACACCTTTTAATAACGCAGAAGGTATTTCATGAAATATAAAAATGGGGAAGTAGTTCTCAGGCAGCTCCACTTAACAAAATGAGAAGACAGAGAGTGCCCCAGAACTGAATGGCCATCTTCTCCCTACCTCTCTGCCCTGGACCACTGTTTCTAAGTGGGGCTCAGCCAACAGCAAGATGGCTATTGGCTTATTGCTTGGCATTCTTTTGTGAGCTGTGTCCTGCAGGGTTCTTGGAGAAACAGAACCCGAGGCGGAGACACACTGTGGGCATCTCATCAAGAGAGCTTTGGATTGTATCCTGGGTCATCTTACTGTTAAGACCACAAGTTAGGGGAAGGGGGGTCAGAGCCTCAGCTCACTGGCAGTTCAAAATGGCCCGATCTGTAGTCTTTAGCAATGAAATGGCCCACTCTAGGGAGATGGTGTCTATTACAAAGACAGCATAGTTTCATGACGGAGCCTTAAAAACAAACAGACATCAATTGTCTGGATAATTCTGAATTATGTGAGAATGGGAGGGTTTGTCCTGCAGAAGAAGGAAGAGTGTGATTTTACATGATCACTCGCCTGTTTAACGACACCACACACACACACACACACACACACACACACACACACACTTCCTCATGTAACTCATGTAGATTGTATGCAGACTTCACTGTGTTCCGTGTTTGTTTCTATTTCTCTACTTCCCGGCCAGAAGATGCCATTAGCACTGCCTTAAGAACAACTTGGAATCAACAAATTCACCTCCTTGGTGTTTAAGGCAAATGGAGGGAGGATCTGAGAGGCGCTTGTACTGAACGCACACCATGTTGTACTTTCTCTCTGGCAAGCAGGATGTTGATGCCCTCCCAGCAACGGATGGGCGGAGGATGTGGGGAACAGAGAGCTCTTGGGGTGCAGCTTTTCTCCAAAGGGGTTTTCTGCGGGGGTGTTTTGTTCCAAGTGGCTTTCTGAGTGGCATTGTTCTCAAGTCTTACTTGTAGGCTTAACATACACATTTTGTAGGAAGTTTGCACTCTGAGCTTCATCAGGAACACCGCGTCCTGTCCTGGTTGCTTACATTCGTGCAGCTTACATGCAGGGAAAATAGAGGCATGGAGGCGCCTTCATTAAGGTTTCAGTGGCACCCGTTAAAAGCCTCCTCTGCTATATAACCCTAGGTAGGGTTTAGCTTCGAGTCAGGGAATCCGGTATTGAGTTCTCTAATAATAACCATAAAAAGAACAATACTTCAAGAAATCTGTTCTTTTTAAGTGCATTCTCGTAAGTGACTGCAGTAGAATTAAGCCCGTGCCATGCTTCTCTTTGCTAGGTATTCATTTCCTCTCATGCAAATTTTGAAAATCACTCTCTAATTCCAGCACCCCAGGGGAAATAATGATATAGTTCTCATATAATTAAGACTTTCCTGGGTTCATGGGAACACAGAGTGGCAACTAAATCAGCCACATTAGAAATACTTTAGTTGGGGACAGAAATCACCTTAGCCTCCAGGTTTGGATTCAATTTTTGGCAGCATTTAGAAATGGAATCGTTGCAGAGTGCGAGATGGAATGGGGAAGTGTGGGGTCCGCCGTGCAGAGTTATGCTCAGCTCAGTGTTGAGAATCTCTCTGTGTTGCTGGAGGAAAGGGCCCTGGTTGATTTGCTCCTTTTCTGTTGGCTGTGTGTACTCTTTAGGCTGTGAAGAATAACAGAGGAGTCTAGGAAACTTCTTTCTTCCAGTTTCAACTCTGCCATGATCCCCTCTTCATGCTGATAAATGAATAAAAATGCAATAGATAAAACTTAAAGTAATGAAGTCCCAAGGCCTCCGAATGCCCATTCTAACTATACAGAAATTCACTAAGATGCACAGGGTTAGGAACTGGGTGAGCATTTGAGTGGCTTTCTTAATCTAGCTATGCGATGATTGGATTTGTGAATTCATTACAATAAAGTATTCTATTTAGTAAAACTTCCTTTAGAAAGAACTCCAGAAGCCACACCTATGCACATAATTCCTCTCCAGTGTGTGCGTGGTTAGGAGAGACTGACCAAAAGAGCAACCCAGGGTAAAGGTTTGGAAGAAACTATCTCTTCATTAGATTCAGCAAACTCTGCTGGAGAATGCTGGAGAAGATGGCTCAGAGGCTAGGGAGCACTGCCTGCTCTTTTCAGAGTTCCTGAGTTCAATTCCCAGCAACCACACGGTGGCTCACAGCCATCTGTAATGAGATCTGGCACCCTCTTGAGGAAGAAACCTGGTCGGTCATCCTCATCAACTTAGACCATGAAACCCAGTATGGACAAGTTCAATAGAACCACGGAAGCGCCATATAGAAGCTGCCCATGCATGCTTCAGCTTTGCCAGGGCATCAATTTTTTCATTTTTTCACCAAAGAGCCATGGGCAATATTTTCCAGTGTCATTCCTTCATATGATTAAGGAGTTTTGTTCTGTTTTTTTTTTTTTTTTTTTTAAAAATCCTTCCAGAATCTACAAAGTGGCTACGTTTTAAACAGTTGTTATTGAGGAAAACAAGTGCTCTCAGTATTCAGCGAAGAACTGTGTTTTCCCTGCTTTGAATGCAGAACTTCATGTATCATTCATGCACAAAATTGACGGAGCCTTGTATCTGCATTGCCAAAACAACCTGTCAGCTCCGAGAAAATAATCAGTCAAAACAGTTATTTGGTGTCAGGTGGAAATGATTTTTCCATTTTCAACAGGTTCTGCTGGCGTCATGTAGTTGCTGACTCAGACAGCCTCTGTTCCGAAATTATTATCCCTTTTGGGAAGCAGTGCCGTTCCCCAGCCTGGAAAACAGGTGAAGGACTGTTCAAGGCCACGGTGGGGAGACGGATGTTGGAATTAAATGGACACTGGGCCAAAGAAGCCCTGCTCATTTATGCCCGTACGCAGGGCATTTCTAGATTTTGGTATTCCAGAGGTACAGGCAGACCCTCGTGCATGGTACAGGACTAACACCCACCGATGTGAAGGCATTCAGGGTCTGTACTATCCCTCATGGACGTCTGGTCACGCTTTAATGTAGATCTAACGTAAAGCCAGTATACTTTACAATAATGAGCTTTTCCCCCTCAGACTCGGATCATTTGTCCTAGGCAGGCTCTATGGCTGCACTGTGTCTTCTCAAGTTAAGAAAATTATCCTTTTCTGAATGATGGGGGTATTCTTCCTTCAGACTCTTTTATTAAAACATTTCATAGCTCTTTCTCCCCCCTTTTTTAATTTAAAGCTGTGTTGCCTCTGGGTAAAGATGAATTTAATACTGTTTCTACATAAAGCTACATAGAGATAGGTTAGGATCAACTTATTGGGAACCAGTGAAATTTAATCTCCAAAGGCAGGAGAAAAACGACGATCCTCTGTGTGGGTGTCCTGCATCTGCCTTTGACAACTAATAATTCCTCACAGCAAATGACTCAAGAGTCAGATAGACAACAGGAATTATCTCATGTAGGGAGATTGGTGCATGCTGGGAAATCATGAACCGTTCAGCATAAATCTATGTGTAACAATAGAGATTTGTAAATATTGATGTTCTAGCACATTTGAAAGTGTTGTTTTCAATGCTGGCTTAAAAATCTTTCTTTAAGTAGCATTTCCCTGAAAGTTTTGAAACTGAGGCATCTTTTCTTGATGCTGTTCTGTCTTCTATTAATGTCCGTCCTTATCAGGAAGACAGGGGGTGGCAGTGGGTAGCTGAGCACTAGCTGGAAGACTTACAAGCACGAGAAGAGAAATCTATGTGGGCATAGATGTCTATCCTTAGAGGCTACTGACAAGGACAGGCTCAGCTGTTCGTTTAGACCTTTCTGTTCTGTAGTTTTCATTAAATAGTTGTATGGCCCCCAAATGGAAAGAACTCAAATCCTTCCCTGAATCTCCCTATAGTGAACTAGTCAGCAACCACTGAAAAAACAGGGAAGATCCCTTGTGAACTAATAATAAATTATGAGGCAACTGAGCCATGTGTCTGACATGCTAAGTTCTGTGCAGCAGCGAAGGGAGAGGTGATTATGTGTATGTGTATGCATACATACATATGTGCACGGTTATATGTATGTGTGTTTATATTTGCATGTGTATGTGTAACACATTGTTGCATACTTCCTATAGGAGGAGAGGGTTGGCTGGCTGGTGGGTGCATTGAGAACAGCAGGGTTAGAGTAAGTGAAGCTTTTTGATCTGTTATTTTTAAAAGCATTTTGATTCCTAAGACATGAGTCACTGTCCAAAATTTGTCTTGGAGCTTTGAGTCTTGTGTTACGTTAAAAAAAAAGATGTACACAATGAATGTCAAAAGGAATAATAATTCACATGAACAGGGAGGGCATTACACAGGATGATATCCTGTGGTGTTTTCCAGAACTACAGACAAGAATTTCTTCTTTCATAAGATTTTTATGAATAAATGCCCATGTACTCCAGGCAGCAAGACTTATCATGAACAGTTTGGATTTTCAGAGTCGTAGAAATCCCTCCCATTTTCTCATCTTCCCTCCCCATTAACCAGGCAGAACATGGTCATATCAGGTAAAGCGTTTGAATAAATCATGTACTGACTTGCTATAGGTCACCGAAGCCGGAATGAAACACACTGAATTCCATTCCCTTTGCAGCTTCCCTGGAAGAAGTTCTAGACCATTCATGAGGTTTCTTACCCTTGGTTTCTGCATGGGAATGGTGGGGTGGTGGCTTTCTCAATCACCAAGCAATTCTCCGTCAAAAACTTAATGTGCATAGCACTTCAGACATGCTTGTTTGAAGTTACAGTGCTATGATAGTAGCCTCATTTCCCATAAAGCTGAATGACACGTGAACTCTCTTCAGTCATGATGTCTACATGTTGATGAACAATGTTCTCTGTGTGCAATCCGTACATTTTTGTTTAAAAGACTGCCCCTCGCTTTAAATCTTCAGCAAAGTCCTACTTAGGTGCTGTGGGACAATGGTCTTTTATCCTTCCGCTTATATTGTATTGTTTTAATAAAATGCTGATTGGCCAGTAGCCAGACAGGAAGTATAGGCAGGGAAACCAGAACAGGAGAATTCTGGGAAGAGGAAAGGTCAGTCTGCAGTTGTTACCCAGATGCAGAGGAAGCAAGATGAGAACACCTCACTAAGAAAGGTACCAAGCCACATGGCTAACATGGACAAGAGTTATGGGCTAATTTAAGATGTAAGAAAGAGTAAATAAGAAGCCTAAGCTAATAAGCCAACCAGTTTATGATCAATGTGGATCTCTGTGTATTTCTTTGGGATGGAATGGCTGTGGGTCCGGGCGGGACAGAAGCCTCAGCCAACACTTAGGGACCACTGAAGTCCTGCCTATTTTCTTTCTTCTATAACTCTGACAAATATCTAGGTTATAAAGTCTTTCCTAATTAATATTCCTCCCACATGCCAATATTGCCATTGCTTGGGCAGCGAATCGGCCTTAACTGACTCCTGCTTTCACTTCTGCAGGATCAATTGCAGCTGCATTCCTCAGCTCACAGCAAGCTTGGCATGTTTTATGTTTCCTAGGTTGCTCTCTGCAGCTCTGTCCATGCAGAAAGCAAAGACACTGTCATGCTGCAAAGCATTTATTTGGGTTTCATGTATGACCTTGGAATCTTTTTAACATGGAGTTTCAAAACTTTCAAAAATAACTTTAGAGATAGCCCAGGGTGTGTGTGTGTGTGTGTGTGTGTGTGTGTGTGTGAGAGAGAGAGAGAGAGAGAGAGAGAGAGAGAGAGAGAGGTTAGTATTCAAAAGAATTTTAGCTCATTTCTACACCTGAAATCATTTCATTTTTAGCAAAGTAAACATCACCTTAAACAACCTGATCTTACATGAAGAACACTTTTATAAAAAAAGTTGTTTTGAAAGGTAAAAATGTTTTTTTCTTTAACTGAATGGCAGTTATATAACAGATAAGCCAAGATGGAAAATGGTAAATCTCCAACAGTTTCACAAACCCTTAGCTTAATCACACCACTAGCTGTATAAGAGTAGATTAGTGCCAGGTCATATGGGGTTGACTCTGTGTGTCTGTCATTGGAGCCGACCATGAGCTCTCCTAAGGCAGCTGCGGAGACACAAGAATGCGCCATGTGTTAAGCCTGGACTCCAGCCCACTTGTGCATACATGTCTGACAGCTTCCTACCTACCCCGGAAGTTTAAAACACAGTGGACTCCTGTAGGTTTGTCAACCATGTCAGGCTTTTGGGATATGTCTATAATTTAATGTTTCTATGAATCTCTTAGATTATCCGTCTGTCTGCCTGTCTGACTGTCTGTCTATCTACTTATCTATCATCTATCTGTCTCACTTTCAGTAAAACTCTATGGGTGCTATCAACTGCCTTCACTTTCCCTCCTCAGAGGGCTTCTGCTATAGTCTCAGAGAATTATTTACTATGCTACACTGTCTACAGAAGGAAAAATAAATCAATGAATCAACCTGATCTGCATCGGAATTGAAATGGCTTTTATTAGTGAACAGAGACTTCTTTGTTAGATAAATATTAAAACTTCTACAGAGACAAATTGATGTGTAAACCTCTCAGGACATTATGTTCTCTCTCTCTCTCTCTCTCTCTCTCTCTCTCTCTCTCTCTCTCTCTCTCTCTCTCTCTTTCTCTCCTTCCCTCCCTCCCCACTTTGGGATATTACCTGTGAGATGAACAGGAAGACTGAACAGAGGGAAATAACCAACAGAATAGTTGTGCTTGGGAAATTCCATCATGACTATGGCCACACATATCCCATCAATGTCCCATTGATTCCAATCCCCATTCCCACATGGCAGAATTGACCCCGGGAGACATGTGTGAAACATGTGCCTCTGTGGTTCATACTTAGTAAAGCTTTCATCAGAACACAGCGAACTGAATTCCTACATGGTCTCCTGCGATGACTATTGCTCCTTCTAGGTGTCCATTGTAACCCTTCAGAGTCGTGTGCCTGCTGCAGTTTTCTCATGGGTGTTTGCCAGATGTGAAAAGTCAAAGAGGCAGATAGTAAACTTGAGCGGGTCTGGGGAAAATGCACTCGTGT
This sequence comes from Arvicola amphibius, assembly GCF_903992535.2. Classification (NCBI taxonomy): domain Eukaryota; kingdom Metazoa; phylum Chordata; class Mammalia; order Rodentia; family Cricetidae; genus Arvicola; species Arvicola amphibius. The sequence continues at coordinate 157,439,456 of NC_052050.1, forward strand.
GTGAGGAACAGAGGGAGGTAGACTCAGCAATGACCTAGCAGCTGCAACAGACTCGTTTCCCAGCTAAAACTCTTGAAAGCTCACATAGGAGCTGGTCCAGCAGGCATGGGGAGAGCATTGGCCAGTTGCTGGGACATTTCTGGGGTGACTCAACGCTTCTCCCTTTGTAATTTCAGTCTGTTGAGCTCAGCTTACAAGCGTCTTTTTTATCTCTGGTCACAGCTTTCTAACGGAGGTCAGGAGGTTTAGCATTCCCAGTCGTCAAATAAGCACACTTCCTGGACACCGACTCTGAGATAGGCAAAGCAGTCAGTGGTGACTGCAGGGTTAACACTTACCTAGAGCAAGATAAAACTGCAGGGCGACTCTAAGAAGACAAAGCTGTAACCATTGACTTGAAGATGGCCCCATTTCAAGCAGGGTGAGGAGGCTGCCGAGCATTCAAGGTTGTGGAGAGCCTGGGCTGAGCTGTGTGTTCTGCTTGTAGAAGGGCAGTAGCCAGGACTTTCAGCCATATGCTCACTGGGGTTGAATTCCTAACAGGTTAGGATTGGTGAATGATAAAATGGGAATTGTGAATGGGGTGAGCCTTAGATGGCACATACTAACGGACATGCACACACACACACACACACACACACACACACACACAGACATGGACACACAGCTGTGGAAGAACTTACTTAAATACAGAAGACTGAAGTCTGTCTTCCCATAGACCAGAAATATTTTGAGAACTTCAGAAGTATTCAGGCATGATGATGGAGAGGAACTGCGGAGTAGCCTGGAGGTAGAATGTTTGGTGGCCTTCCCTTATTCTGTCCCTGCACTGATGCTTCCAATACTCTCTGTTGTGTGATCCTCAGAGATGACGGGACCAAAAATAATTTAATTGGGTTGGAGTATATTTAATAATAGTATCATTTTACCCAGGATTGTTCATTTATTTGGGTTTTACTACATACTACATGCTCATTGATTCCGTTTATTCTCTAGATGGCCTAAGTTGGGAGAGAGCAGGGAAAACATGAGGGTGTCTCCAATTTGGCAAAGTCATGCTGAAGCGAAAGAATCAGAAATGTCTCCTCAACTGCCAGGGATCTCAGGATAGGAAAGCCCCCAAGGGTGACAGAGGTTAGAAATAGTATAGTTAGGAACCCATTAAAGATGCTCCTGCATCCAATTATGTAAGCACAAGGCTGGGTCTTTTCTATCTGCCTCTCCCCACCCCCTCTCTCTCTCACACACACACACACACACACTCACACTGATTATTCTGTCTTGATGAAACAATGGCAAATAGTTTTTATATAGACTGTCTCTATCAGAGTGTGAGGGGCTCCTTTGTAGCCCAGGCCTTCATGCTGGAGCATTTCCCACTTGACCAAATCAGTCCCATTCTTTTGAAATCTCTTTCCTGGCCCACCAACAAATTTGGGCCCTATGTGTATTTTGGGACTTCATTGATAAGCTCCCTGGCGAAGTGTTGGCACCTTTTCTTCAGGGCCTAGGGGAAATTTTTCTTTTGATTAGGTTTCAAACATCACAATTAGTGATCAGTCTTCTTTGAAGCTTTACAACACCAACTGAAAGGTTCTCCGGTGTATGCCAGATGACTTAGTGATAGACACACAAAAGGAAGGATGCTTGTCTTTTTCTCCCTGACTACTCTGTTAAAAAAAAAAAAAAAACCAAAGTGTCCAGGAAGATAAGCCTAAAGGAGGACCGTGGTGCTAAGTCATTGCTCTTTTGCCAGCTGCCATGCCTGTCACATGCCAGGACTGTATCTCTGAGTACATCTCGCCCAATCAATCTGATCTTCTCCCACAGGGAAGCCATCTCATTAGATAATTATTACGTTCTCCTATCAGTACAGAACCTTTAATTTCTCAGATTGTATGTTTGACTATAACTGGATAAGGAAGCATGCATTTGGGGGGGGGGGAGATTATTCTAATTAATCTGTCAACTGATCTGAGTTTATTTTTGTTTGGTTGGTTTTTTGTCATGAACTCTTTAGCAATTGTCAGGATTCATGTAGTACATGGCATTCCTGTGAGGCATATTACCTGTTTCAGATCACACATTACAGGCCAGTTATCGAGATTGCAGGTGTCTCTGCTCGCTGCTCTGTTCTTTAGAACTGAGGGTAGAAAGGCTGACTCCTCGTACCTTCTCTTATTGGAGCTGACTACCATCTCCGCCTATCTCTAGACTATCAGACATTGGTAATACTCTCGACAAGCATTTAAGTGAACAGAGCTTACTCAGTCCTCTTGGTTGTCACATGGCACATGCTCAGTTGCTCCATGTGCCTGGAGGCTGCCATGTTGGAAATGTAGACCTTCCCATAGTCAGAAAATCCATTGCGATAAGTTGTTTCCCGTCTGAGGGTTGAGGATGTGACAGAGAGGGAACCCCATGACTAATGAAGAGGGTCCAGTGTGGCAGCAAGGAAGAAGGGCATTTTGTCTGATGCCTCTGGCTGATGCTTCACCCTTATCCAAATGCTTGGTCTTGTTTCCTTTCCCATCACAGGCTTATTCCTAATCCAAATCCTTATTTCTTAATGTCGTTGCTCTACACTCAGTTTATTATTTAAAAAGTCTGTATTCTGATGGGTGGTGGTGGCGCACACCTATAATCCTAACACTCAGGAGGCAGAGGCAGGCAGATCTCTGAGCTAAAGCCTAGCTTGGTCTAGTGAGCGAGATTCAGGGCAGCAAGGCTACAGAGACCAAGGACAAGGACAGAAAGACCCTGTCTTGAAATCTGCCCCCACCAAAAAACCTATATTTTTCCTCATGGATATAGAAAGGAATGGAACATTGTAGAACATTTTTTGCGTGATCAATAACTAATGACCTCCTGTGAATACTGTTGCTTCCTTTGGGGCAGTAATGGAAGTGGATCCATCCCAGCAGTGGGGCCTTTTCCAAGTAGAAATGAGGCTCCTCCTTTTTCATTTAAGATTGGACAAGATGCTGAAAATTGTGCGTTCAAATTTAATAATGTAGGAATATATATATATATATATATCATATATATATAAGATGTCCAATTGCTATTATCTGAATGATCAACTCTTATGTCAAATCATGCACTTTGATTACTTTAGCTCAAAAGTAGGCATTTATTTATGTTTTCAGGAGGAATCTCTTTTTTTGTACATGCCCCGCTGTGTTTGAATTAAAAGCAAAGTCTTCAAAATTGCTAAGTGCCAGGCTATCTGTGAAAATTCACCCTGGGAGAGCTTTTATTTTTCAATATCTAGTTTTTATATCTGCATTTCTCTCTAGGGCGACATTAGACCAGAAAGAGCTTTTGTTTGGCTCCTGGGGCCAGAGTGCCAAGACAAAACAAGCAGGCCGAGTGGTACCGACCACACCCAGCACAGTCTGATCCGAAGAGTCCCCAGGGAGCTGCCAGACTGAATGTCCTTTTACGTCCACCCAGTTCCTGATGCCCCAAACCCCTGTGAGCCTTTTTATATGTCAGCCTGTCTGGCATTTGCTCTGCAAAGGGTGGAAGGGATGAAGCTACTGACATTTGCTTTGGGCTAAGAAGGAAGACAGAGGACCTCGCTGTTGAGCTTAGCCCGGCAACAGTGTTGCCTTCCAGAGCTTCTCCCGAGTTCTCCCTCAAACCCACCCCTGCATTTTCCTCTTTGCTTAATGTTTTCCACCCAAAGAGAAGGAAATCAATGGCTCCAATGGTGTGTTTATGATTTAGCTTTAATTTTGGTTATAGCAAAGCGTTTAATGAACTAAACCCAACATGTGTCTGTGATGCACCTGGGTGTGGCAGGGCAAGTTCTTGGAGAGAATGGAGAGATGCAGTGCTTCAATTATATATTGCTTAAAGTGGTGACTATGGTCACTTTTAAACTAGGGAACTTTTGTTTCAAGATGTTTCTTTGCTATGGAAAGGTTAGAGCTCATTCTGATAGGAAGACCCTTGCCCTGAATCCATTGGCAAACCCCTTCTTTCTAGCCACTGATGGTAATGAAAACATGTAACATGTACAAATGTGAGAGTCACATGGCTCCTACTGATAATGAGAACGTGGAACATATACAAACACAAGAGTCACATAGCTCCTGTTGGCAATGAAAACAAGTAACATGTACAAACGTGGGAGTCATATGGCTCCTACTGGCAATGATTCATGGAACATATACAAACATGGGAGTCGTATAGCTCCTGCTGGTAATGAGAACATGGGACATGAACCAAAATGGGAGTCACATAGCTCCTGCTGGTAATGAGAACACGGAACATGAGCTAACATGGGAGTTGCATAACTCGTGCTGGTAGTAAAAACATGGAGCATGGACTAACATGGAAGTTGCATAGCTCCTGCTGGTAGTGAGAACATGGAACAAGTACAAACACGGGAGTTGTATATCTCCTTCTGGCAATGCAAGCAGGTAACATGTACCGACATGAGAGTCGCATAGCTCCTGCTGGTAATGGGAATATGGAAATGTCTGAACTTTAGAGTCTCTGAGCACTCTAACCTTAAGGATACTGTAAAACACAGCACAAATTTTACCTTCCCGAGAGCCTTAGTTTCATAGATAAAGTAAGCTTAGGCTCACAAGGAAGGGATGAGCACAGAGCCTCTGCCGCACAAACACTCTCTCCCTTCAGATTCTGCTGTGTTCATCTTCTGTCCAACGAGAAAGCTGCTTACATTTTCATTCCTCAAATATGATTTTCAAGGAAACCTATTTTAAACTAATTCAAAACTGTTCACATTGTGACCGCTTTATGCCAAGCACTTACTTAGTTGATTGATAAAATGTAATTCATGGCCTGGAATAAGTTCTTCCAAAGATCTTGTGGCTGGGGGCACAGGTAAAGTAGTGTCAGAAATAAGAAAAACACGGCAATGCAAATAAAATGTAGATTTAAACCCAAAAGTTGTGGAGCTATTTCTATAAAAATGTATACCTTAACACTAGTTGCTCCTTACTGTAGCAGAAGAATCTGGTTGACACAGGATGAGCATCACTGAGCAGAGTCTCAAGGATATCATCCAGCATCCAGGGAGCTCTCAGGAAGGATGCAGATGGCTGGCTAATAAATTTCAGATCTCTGGTTTTGCTGTGTAGTGTTCCCAGTAGTGAGAAAGAATGGATGACAGAGGTAGCCCTGGTCTCAATCTTCTTTCTCATTTTTCAGTATCAACTGTAGAAAAAGATCCCAAAGATTCCTAAAGTTTCACAGGGGAAGAGTTTCAAGACTATTTTCTCTGGTAGGCAGAAGCAATCATGAGGCAAAACAAAGCTGCAAACTTGGACAGAAACACACACAGAAACACATAGGTACAAGGAGCATATACACAGTCACACAGGAGCAATCATACATACATAAACACACACAGGAACACATACACATGGAGAACGCACACACAAACACACACAAAAACACACCTACAAATGAATAAATAAAGCATACATTATACATTACTCCCAGTGTTGGTTAAGGTCATATAGAGAATCAGAATAAGCATGTGTGTATGGAAACTGACTCTTAATAGATAGACAGATAAGTACATACATATTCTCATCGGGAATTGACTCGATTTTGTAGAAGTTAAGAAGTCCTTAGATCTACAGCCAGCCTGTGCATTTCTGGCTAGACTCCAAGAGGTTAGACTGGAAAAGCTGGTGGTGTGAGCCCCAATCAAAAGTAAGCAGTCCAGCTTGTTAAATGCCTTAGTGGGCAACAGTGCCTTTCCCTGGGTCTGAGGACCTCAGACCTGGGAGGTCCTCATCACATGATTCCTGGGAGTCATGTGATGGAAAGAGAGATCCAACTCCTTCAACTTGTTCTCTGACCTTTACAGCTGTTGAAGGAGGCCACTTGTTGGTTCCCTGCCGTTTAGCCCTGAAATAACCACAAAGAAACTGTATTAATTAAATCACTGCTTGGCCCATTAGTTCTAACTTCTTATTGTCTAACTCTTACATATTAATTTAACCCAATTCTATTAATCTGTGTATCGCCACGTGGCTGTTGCTTACTGGGTAAAGTTCTGTCCAGTTCTGGGAGGGCTACATGGCTTCTCCCTTACTCCTCCTCCTTTCTTCCAGCATTCAGATAGTTCTCCCCACCTACCTCTATCCCCTGTGCAGGCTCAAGACAGTCCTTTATTAACCAATGGTATTCACAGCATACAGAGGGGAATCCCACATCACACAGGCATCTTGCCATGTGCACATACATGAACACATAGATACATAAATGTGGTGAATAACATAAATTTTTGAAAGGGAATACTCTCAAGGACAAAACAACCAACATTTCATGATTATCCACAGGCCAGGAAGGGTGAATGTCCCAGCTCAGATGTTACGTATCAGATGTTCCTTGTTGCCTAGCTTTTGCATTCTGGTCAGGGCTTCCGCTCTTGAGTGATGATCACCTGAGAGCACCATCTACCTAGCTCAGTGTACCATCCAAGGCTCTTCTTGTCCAGAGAAACCTTACAGACATGCCCAGTGATATTTGATGATACCCGTGCACTCCTGAGACCTAGCAAAGCCATACTTTAACCACCACACTCTATTAATGTTAAAATGTCCATGACAATAATATTAATTGATGTAAGTGGTTTTCCAACACGCTTCTGGGTAATTTTCATCTTGGAAGCCTGAAACTCTCTACTTGTTAAAGAAAACTCAGTCTCCCTCCTTGTAGCCCCTGGCAGACAATGTTCTTTCCATCTCAGAGTACAGTTCACAGAAGTAAAACTCACAAACGATTTCTACTCTTGTGCATGACGTTTTCCAGTGAACAGAACATCCTCAAGGACCATCCTAATTGTGGCGTGTGGCCAGATTTCCTTTTGATGTCTGTGCAGTATTTTCTCTACGTGTCTGTCTGTAAAGCGGATGTTCAGTTTTGTCTCTGTCCCTTCCCTATTGTGAATATGATTTGCCTTCTCCTCTGCCAGATCCCCTTTCAGTGTGCTTGCACGCATGCCCGGGGTATGATTCCTCTATGGGATGGGGATTCTGTTCTTTATTTTTGAAGAGCTTCTGTGTTGTTTTGCACTGTAGCTGCATCGTTAGGCCACCCCACCTTCAGAGGCTGCACTTGTTTTGCAAAGCTCTGTGTGAAAACACCTTTCCTCGTCTTTCCCAGCGTAGCCTGGACAGGCTTGTAGTGTCTAGAAAGAACTGTTACATACCGTGGTAAAGAGGCAGATGAAATAATTACATGAAACAACATATGGAAATAGGCACACCTCAAAGACCCATAGCTGAAGATGCTGGTATTCATCTTGCAAACATTGTACGTTGTTACCCCTGTGCTCTTCTTATCTCAATTGATACATCTTTCTGAATCTATGCCTGTGGTCCTTAAACACAACAGAGTCCTTGCTCCAAATGAAGTCATCAAACCCACCCCTTCCCAAAGAATAGTCTTAGATCATGAGAGCTGTGTCTAACTAAAATCTACTAATACAAATTTAAATGATTTCTCATACAGTAGTGCCCTGTGCTGGTATTGCTTAGCAGGTAACCCAGGGTAGAATGAGTCAAAACGAACAGATAAAGTTTGCTACCAAGGCTGAGGACCTGAGTTCTACTCACAGAATCCACACTGTGGAGGGAGAGACTAACTCACAAGTGCACATATACACATTTACAAGCAAACAAACAAAACAAGTAAGGCTGTAAATGTAGAAAATAAAATAACTGACCTACAAGCAGCGTAGAGTCTATAGCCTTAGCGCACTCTGCTTTGTTTTGTACTGTGTGTGTTGACTAGAAGAGCCATGTAGACACATCTGCGTCTCCCTGTGTGTGGCAAAGGTTGAGACTACATGTTGGTGGATGTGCCAGTCGAACTGAAGCTGTGATGCTGCCCTGGCATTTCTCCATGCTGTCTGGGTTTGCTTTCAGTACCATGCCTCGGTTCCCAAGGGAAAGCCAATGGCTCCTGAGACAGATTTCACAACCTGACCTCAGATCTGGTCTCTTTTATCAGATCTTTCAACATTCCACCCATTAGAATAAGATACCGAGTTTAGTCCATACTGAAAGGCAAAGGCATTGCCTGCTATCTTTGAATATCAGAGCTGGACATTTCAAATGCAATGATGTTGCCCTTGGGACAATATTTGTAGGCCAACAATCTCCAGTGCAGACAATGAGATCCATAAATTAACCACCATCTTTCCACAGGCAAAAGTCAGGTGAACTGAGCTCATGACTTGCTTCTGTGTAGTTTCGGAGGCAACTCTTTCCCATGCAATGTTCATCCAATCATCAGGAAATTTTATAAGGTAGTTACTGAAATTAATCTCCTATTAAAGAATGGAAAGTAAAGCCAGGGTACTTAAGAACGTTCCCAGAGAGACACAGTTAGTGAGAACAGTTAGTTTGGCCCAACCTGCAAGGGTTTGACTGTGGCATCCTTTTAACTATGCAACACTGGCCAGTGGGGCCCATGCAGAGCCAAGGAGGAGAGAGGGAGCAACAGAGATGCCGGTTCAGGTATGAAGCATCACGGTGGAAGGAAAGCTTGGTTCTGGTCCTTAACAAAAACAATACGATCAAGGAGATGCAGCTGTTGCTTGTTCATTTGAGATCATTGCTCTTTACAGTGTTGTATTGATCTCAAGAGTTTTGCCATCACAAGTCTGAAAAAAGATCCCATTTGCATGTGTGTGTATGAGAGAGAAAGAGATTTATATATGTGTACACACACACACACACACATATATATATATACATATATATACATACATACATATACTCCTTTGCCTTTTAACTTATTAAATCTACATTTTTTTTGTTGGGCAGTTTCTGCATACTTAATTCTTTGCATGGTAAGCTCAGAGGATTTCTAGTTTGTATGTTGTACCAATGCCTTCACATCTGTCAACCAGATGAAACTGAATTCCTTATGTAGTGATCTTATTATTTGTAAGGTCATTATGACTTTATCTTAACTCTTTATTTCAGGTGAATCTAAATCCTCGTTGTTGGGCATCTTCGAGCTTGCAGACTCCCCGCATGTGTTCCAAGGGCACCTCAAGAACTAGAGTCTGAGTGTCATAGAAATCAGCCTCGAGAGGAGCAGAGAGAACGCTGCCTCCAGTTACAAACAGATTGGGGCAGAGCAAGCACCAGACACTGCCCTTATTAATCGAGTGAAGTTAGGGAGCTGTGAAAGGAAAGCAAATCGAGGCCAATCTATCACTTTGCTTTTCGGGACAGATTTAATTTATCTTTAAGAAATTCCACGCAGGGATTCCTCAGAGGCAGCGCGTCATAGCAGACAATGTCAAATCAGTCAAGCAAGCAAATGCGGGCTCATCTTAGAAACAAGAATTTTATTAGGAAAGTAAAAGTTTTCTGTTGGAATTTTTCTCTTATCTATTGCTACTTCGAGTCCTTCCTTTCAAAATATGCACACGAGCACGAGACTGGTAGGTTGACAGTGACTGACTAATGTCCCACGATGTCACTGTGGCCGTCGGTGTCCTTGATTCAGTAACACAGTAGAGATTCCAAAGTGTTCAATTTCTAACTTTATATCATGCAGGTAACTTTGAGTGTTTAAAAACATACTTTGTCTGTCGTGTGTACATGAGTGATGAATTCTTTTCCCCGCGGAAATACAATGGAGATTTGATTTTTGAGCATTAAAATTGAAACATTCCAAGTCCTGTGTTCCCTGATGGATTATGATTTTAATGGTTCTGCCTGACTGGGTCCGAATGAGCCTTTGGAATGACATAGCGGTCAGGCATTAGCTTCCCAGCATGGGAACGGGAACTCTGTTAGAGAATGCCGGAGCAAATGTTCTCTTCAACGAGTGTGTTTCCCTGTGTGGAGGGATGTTTCTCAGCAGCAGTGACGAGATCCACTTTGTTTAGACAGTGGCACCTGTGCTGGGCCTTCGGGAAACATGCCATATGGAAAAAGATTCCCCTTTCCCAGTAGGAGAACATTTGATGTCCTAGGTAAATGAATTTCTAAGAAGGTTCTACTTCAGAGTCCTCCCTTTATAGGTTCCCAATTTATAAATAAATCATCTTATGAAAAATTTCATAAATAGGAACCACAGTAAAAGTAATAGATAAAAGAAATAAATCATAAGACAGAGAATAGGAAACGGGCAGGTGAGTTCATCTTAGTTGTTGAATCTACTATGAATTTGTAAGCCAAACCGTAGAATGTTTAACAAGAAGTTAGGGATGATGTCCTCGCCTTCCACTGCATGGTCTTGCTTCTTAAACAGCTGCTCAGTGTATACTAGAAGCACACCAAGCTCTTAGCGCTTTAATTGAAAGAAAACATGAGAATTTATCAGTTGTGCTAATAAGACAAGAGGCTCTCATCACAGTGGAAGCCAGACTTGGATGTTATCTCTTTCAAACATCCTTTAGGGCATAAGAAGGCAAAAAGGAGACTTGCCTCTGAAGATAATCTGCGATAAGACCCACAAGTCCCTCATTCTGTGGCCTTGAGTTATAATCAGCAATGATGCTCTACCAACTTCAGGTCACACCACTGTAGTCTACGTAAGACACAGGAAAAGCTCTGAGAATTACAACTGATATATTAGTACCAGAAACCTGAGAGCTGCTGTCTCTCCTGTTTGTGGGATTATTACATTCTGTGTAACAGAGGGGTCAGTGGGGCTGCATCCAGCTGAGGGTTTAGCTACTCTGAAGATGCAGATGACTTCATGAGACTCGCCTATTGGCTGTGGTCACTGGGGGAATTGCAGGCAGCAAAGAAGCCTTTGTAAATAATCTTCTTGTCATAAACTTAACTTTCTACAATGAAAACATGGTGTTTGAATGGCACACCCAACATTATACTGCCTTTCTCTTACCGTGAGTTTTATTTCTGTAGCCTTAGGTATAGATCACAGAATAACTAAGTTTCTAATTCACTGACCTTCCTAAAGAGTATCAGATATGTGGACAATAGTGCATTCTCTACTTCTCTAAAATCAGCAGTGCTTTGCTCAGACAGATTCCCCGAGGAATTAAAGAAAATCTCCTGATCTGGGTTCAAATGATGTTGCTTTATGTGTTTTGATTTTGAGTCTTCTAAGCAGTCTGATCATATAAATGGGAGGGAAGCTGTGCTCCAAATCCTTATAAAGAAGGAGGAAATGCCACTGGACTCTGTGAATTTTCTAAGCAGATATAATATGATCACTTTTTTTTTTTAAAAAAGTAAGGAACTGAACTTCTGTAGATTTGATTTTCCTGTAGACCATGGGGCTATGAGTTTATTACTTACCTAGAATATGTGAAATAAAATGCCTTTTCTTTAGAAATGATTTTGCAGTAATGTTTCAGCAGCCTTTCCATTTTACAGCTAATCATTAAATTGCATATGAATGAAATGAAAGAGTTTTTATTTAAACTGAATTTTGCATTGTTTTATGAAATAATTAGAAGATCAATTTTAATTAAAAAAAGAAACTCAATGAAAATAAATGTTGAATTTGCCAACCATTTCTTTCCGACCCCTAACTTTGGCCAGAGAGTTTGTGTTGAAATAGTTGGTTACCTGCTCTTCCTCTTCTACTCACTCCATATCTCTGCAAAGTTCTTCATCTGGCACAGAAGGGCTTGCCGCACATTTACTAAGGAAGTCTGCACATGCTACAGATGCTGAGAACCCTCCTCTTTCTCCTCCTTCTTCTGAGTCAGGCCAGCAGCATCCACCCTCATCCGGCTCTCATTTCCCACCTGCAATGGACCTGTACGGGTCTCAGTAGGATGCTTCATGCTGGACTTCATTCAATTCACTTCTAGATAGAAAGCAGAAAAACCTGTTCAAGTAGAGAACTGGGCGGGATTAACTTCCCAAATGCTTACCGAGCATCAGGTACTCTTAACCTTTGAAGAAACATCGGCAGCATGGGAACAACACTGTGTCCCCAGTCCAATCTCTCTGGATTAATTTGCACTCAGAAAAGAAAACCATGTAGGGCCATAATAGTGAGGAGAAGACAAGGGCCACTCCATGCCTTGTGACAGGGGAGAGGGTAGCACGCGTACTGACTGCCTCTGACAGACGGGGCACTGGGCTGTCTTTGAGAAGGTGGTTTGACCAGACTTCAACTCTGTACACATATCTGTGACAGTTACATAGAGAAGATGAGCTCACTTGAAAGATAAGTTCCAAAGTATGGAGAGTGTAGATTGAAACTTTGGCTAGATAAAGCAACAAAAAAAATTTCTTCCAGATCTTTCTTGTGGCATTGGCTTTGACAGCTACCTGGGGCATCCAATTAATGGTGTCAGCTTGCTTTTTATGAAGCTGGCATTTTAGCGTGAGGGCTGGAGTTGTTATTTGGGAAGCTGTCCTATTGAATCTTTTCAACACCATGATGTAGGCTGAAACTACCAGAAAGGAACTGAGTTTTCAGTGGTTCAGATATTTAGAAATTAGAAAATGCAAGCAGTCAGCCAAAAGGATAAGTCTTTTAAACACTGCCTGGCCCATTATTTTCAGGCTCTTACTCACATCTTGACTAACCCATATCTAATAATCTGTGTAGCACCACAAAGTGGTGCCTTACCAGGTAGATTCTAGCGTGCGTCCATCTTGGGCTGGAGCTTCATCGCATCTGGCATCTCTCTCTGAGGAGAGGCACGGCAGTCTGCCTAACTTAGGAGAGGCGTGGCATCTTACTGATCCTTCTACCTCACTTCCTCTTTCTGTTCTGTCTACTCCACCCACCTAAGGGCGGTCTATCAAATGGGCCAGGCAGTTTCTTTATTAGCCAATGGGAATCCTCCATCAGATAAGAAATTATTACTAAAGACAAAGTAGAGATCGGTGAAAGCTGGTGTTCATAACACAAACCTCAGTGAAAACAAAATTGCACTAGCATTTCTGTTAGGCTATGTGTGAATGTGTGTGCTTGTTTGTATGTTTGGGACAGACAGAAAATGATGTTTGCTATCAAAGTTACAGGGCATATGATTCGACTTCATGTTTTATTCTTTATAGTACTGATTGGTTTTTAAGTCATTACATAATCTTTATAATTAGCACCAAAAACTATTTCCATTTTAAAATTCTATACACTCCTAGTCTTGGTGCCAGGATACAGTCTGCTCTAATCTATAATCGCATTGAACAGCCAAGCGCTGACCATTTCCCTGTGGTAGCTTTTGCATGTTTTTCTAGAGCAAGTCGTTTACACAGTTCAATACTTGGATGGCTCCTCTGTTATAGAAGAGTAGAGGTTCTGGGAAGACGATAGTTCCAATGCCTGTGCGATAGCCTCAGTCAGAGCCCAAAGTGGAGGCTGACACCCAACCATCTTGGTTGTCCAGTTGACACAGCACAGAGATTTGTTCCCCAGGGACACAGGATGACTTGCTGAGCGGGACTCGTAAATTGGGCACAGGAAACACCATTTTACTGTGATTTATACCTCTGAGGGTGTAAGAGCGTCACATGTGCATTTCTCCGTGTGTGAGTGTGTACAGTAGTGGTTTGAAGCACAAGACAATGCACATACTGCCATGTACCAATGTTGTTAACAATCACACCCATGTCAAACACTGACTTCAAAGGAACCATTTACTCCCTCTCTGAAGGAGCATTTTGGTGACATACAGATTGAGTTTGAGCAGTTGTATTTGTGTGTGGTGTGTGTGTGTGTGTGTGTGTGTGTGTGTGTGTGCACATGCGCACTTGCACGCATTTGAAGAGAAATGGTGTGATTATGTTCTCCTTTCAGAAAGATATTATGAAGAAAGGGGAAAGGTGAAATGACAGACAGGACACCTGGTCCCTGTTTCTTAAGTGACATGTGTCAGCCACTGAGAACTCACCTTAAAAGCATGATACCAATTTGAGAATAAAAGTGCTAAGTAAAAGAAAGCAGAATTTCCTTTACCTATAAGGAGACCTGTTTTCTAGTAGTTGACAGACATAACTACCCTCCTGGCAAGATGGCGACCTTGGTGCAGGAAGACCTCTTTTGGCTTAAATTTACTTCTCTCTTCCCAATTCCATCACTCCTCCACTGGAGACAGGCTTCTTTTTATTGTCCATGCCCCACTGCTCCCCCCAAAATACTATGTTGTGTTCTTGCAGTATCTGTCCTATCCTTTAATATTTTCCTTTTTCTTTTTTGGTACCAGTGGCTAAGAGCTAAATATGTAAACCAGAGCCTCTGGGATACCCCAAATCTGAGCTCACAACACAGATGGTGTTCTATATTAATAAGGGGGAAAGTCTCTGAGAACGGTGGCAGGCAGAATCTGTGACCGTCTGTGGAGTGGGACCCTCCTCCTGTTGGTGTGAAAATAGGTGGAATTCTCAGAGCCCTATCTTTGTGTTTGCTTGCTGTTGCTAGGATTCACTCCCATGCCATGCAGGGTCGAGGCTGCTATACGGGAGTGCTGTCAGACAGAGCTATTTAGATAAATCGGTGTGTATCTTAAGACATAGCTGGCAAAATGAGATAGCTTTAAAGTATGCACTAACAACAAGGCTGTTTTCACTGCTATGAAAATAAGTATCAGTCTTAGAACTGAGACATGGGACTGGGCTCGTTTAGTCTGAGCTATTTTAGCTGGCTATGAAATGGAATTCATATCGATGATGGGCCGTGGACATGTCCAGAGGAGGTCATTCCAGTTTCACTTAGCTCCTAGGGCCAATGCTAATTTGGTACCAATCATGGAAAACACAGGATTCTGCCCTCAGAGTGTTGTGCACCTAAGTGACTTTGTTAAGGGCCACATGATACGATGTCATGAAAGCACTTTGTCTGCAGGGGAATTTTCCTAGGTTACAGGCAGAAGGATAAAGTCAAGGTAACTAGGTTAGCAGTTTCAGTGTAAGGAGTCTGAAGAAAGGCTGTGCTTTGTATAGTCAGTACATGCATATGAAAGTCAAATAAGTTCAAAGAAGGTGAAGAGCGTGATTTCCCTTTTTTGTGGTACTTGGGACTGTAGCACGAATTGTAATTGGTTTTATTAATAAAATCCCAGAGTCAAATATAGGGGTTAATGCTGAGAGACCAGAGGAGCAGAGCAGCCAGCCTCTAGATCTTACCTTACTGAACTCTCAGGTTAAAGGGTCGATCCTGTCCCTCTGAATCATCAGGCTGAATGCCCTGTCTCTACCTGCCTTATATTCCTCTCTTTGCTCATCCATATCCATTCCTGTCTCCAACATCCTAGTGCTGGGATTAAAGGTGCAAGACTCCCAAGTACTGGGATTAAAAGTGTGAGCCACTACCGCCTGAATCTGGTTCCCTTTTAGACAGGATCAGTCTCCTGTAGTCCAGGGTGGCCTTGAACTCACAGACCTTTATCTGCCTCTGTCTCCCAAGTGTTGGCATTAAAGGTGTGTGCCACCGCTGCCAGGGCTCTATGGCTGACTAGGGTGACTAGCTCTGCCCTCTGATCCTCAGGCAGGCTGTGTTTGTTTTACAACACAAACAAACATCACCACAGGGGACAGGATGAACGAGGTGTACTTAAGTGCTTTCAAGCAATCTATGTAAGAATATGCATCTAACAGGTCAATTCTCAGGATGTTTAATATTCAAAATTGCGCAATAATCAGATAATAAAGTACTGACATGAAAGCTAACGCAGCCATACTATATAGGAGAGACATCTAAGCTTTACCAAAGTTGCTTGAGAACCCAGCACCCCAACCTACGCTTTTGGGAAAAACAAACAAGCAAGCAAACCAACAGAAAGCAACAGCTACCTTAACTTTAACATAAAAGGATAGTTGCCATTGAATCTTGGTTTACCTAAAAACTACTGTAAGTTATATTATACTTTAAACATAAATGTATGAGGCCATGGGGCATAGTTTTGCCTATTTGGGGTTTCATTGTTCATGTCTATAATAAATGTTAATGGCTAGAACATGTAGAATGTCTTTGAAAGAGAAATGGTGTGTAGTGTTTTGAGAATGTCCAGACTGATCAAATGAGCAGATTCTTCTTATATATCTGTATCTGTATCTGTATCTGTATCTGTATCTGTATCTGTATCTGTATCTGTATCTGTATCTGTATCTGTATCTGTATCTGTATCTGTATCTGTATCTGTATCTGTATCATCTGTATCTGTATCTGTATCTGTATCTGTATCTGTATCTGTATCTGTATCTGTATCTGTATCTGTATCTGTATCTGTATCTGTATCTGTATCTGTATCTGTATCTGTATCATCTGTATCTGTATCTGTATCTGTATCTGTATCTGTATCTGTATCATCTGTATCTGTATGATTACAGTGAGGCAGAAGTAATGAATAGTGAGAAAAGAAAGGGGGAAGGAGAGAGGTTGATTGTATTAATGGAACAAAGTAACTGACAGCGCATTTCTGTCCAGATTCATACAAATAATTCATTTCTATTATTCATGAATTAACTCATCAAACTTCATTGATTGCTTGATTTTCCAAGCAGTAATCCAGGGGACCGTGTTGAGGCAAATTAGCACAGTGAGTTATATTATTTCCCCAGCGCTGAAGCACAATGCACTGCTGATGAAAGTTCCAGTCTCTGTGCATCCAGGCTCAGGAAGTTGGAGAATAGGAGGGACCATGGTGGAGTCTTTTAGACAATAGGGGTCGAAAGGAAGGAGATGGCTGGATGGATCGTTATCTGCAAGGCTGAGAGAAGGGAGTTTGCGTGGTGGCTTTAACCCCTGGGCTGTAGTTACAGAGGACTTGGAGTTTCTGGACACGGGCAAACGTGACCCCCTGCATCCCTATCTGAGCGGTACCGCTTGAGATTAGCCGATGCTCTCAGTCTAATGGCTCCATTTTCTTTAACAACCACGGCTTCCTCGGCCTCCAAGTACACGATCCTGACTGGCACAGCTGCATATCCTCTCCGCTCCTCTCTCTACTCTCCGTTCTCTCTGGAAACCTTGATGACATCGGCAGTAATAACCATGCCAGAGCCGGCAAGCTGAGACACTGAACTGAGTTAGCAGACAACAGTAAATCACACGCTGTGGTACCAACGGGTGTCCTAGAGATCTGTGACAGTTGTGGAAATGCCTGGGTGAGGAGTGAGAAACCTTAGAGCCCGGCTCCAACCTTTGAGAGTATCTCTACCACCTTGATCCATGAATCCTTCCTGATCTAAAATGTGAGAAATATGCAGCATATTTCACTGGACTCTTTACTAGGATAAGCAGACCTTTTCCTGGTGATTAATGGACAGGTTGACGGTTCACTCCTTAAGTAGCCGTCTGTAACTTAAACAGCTATATTCTCTCTCAGCCAACAGGCGCGCTTGTTCAGTACGTCATGCCTAAGGCAGCCGAGTGCGTCAGAAGAATAGGCTGGATGCTGTGCTCTGTTCTAAATTACTCTAAACAGTTTAGAAACAGGGACTCTAATGAACTCATTCCTCTTTGCGATGAGAATAACTTACATAAATAAAATCCTCGCCCGCGAGGCAGATGTCGAAGCGTTCACGCGATGCTTGCCATCCACCTACGTTTTAAAGCCATCACATTCATCTTTGCATGACAGTGATAAGACCTTCCGCTAACTGTATGGGGGTGATATTTGTCATGCCTAGAGTGTTTGTCAAAGCGGTCACATGACTATGGTAATTATGATCTCGCTGCATCTCTAGCCTCTTGCCTGCCGTAGAGGAAGAGGGGAGCGGCAAGAAAATTTCATTCCATGCAAATGACACAGTAAAGCGCGGCTGTCCGCTACTAACGCAAGAGTGAACGGATGCCGCTTACCGCACCCTCCTCCCATGACGCGACACTTTTCCAGCTGGTGTAGACATGTGATCTCTTTGACCGTTTTGTTCATTAACAAGTTACTCTTGAATGGTGACAGTGTAACCGTAGCATTGAGCGATGACTCAGGAGAGGTTCCAAAACTCAGGCAATCAAAGAACACGCTAGCTCACCAGATAATCTTACTCTTAATCAGAATCTAATTGTGTGTGTATTATTGTGTTTTGGAAATATTTCATTTCTATGTTTTGTATCACAATCACAGCCTAATTACATATAATTCAGAGGGATTCATATGAAATGTTATGAGAGCCAAACAATAGCAGTTGAGCTCTTGCGAAATTAATTTAAGGCTTGGAGACAACTGTAAGCTATTATTTAATGTACAGCGGGAAATCTCATGGTTAAATTACTTACCGAAGAGCTACCCTTATGATGGTCCAACAATAATTTCAGTGATCAGGAACATAAGGATGGGTGACTGGGAGCTTCAGGCCAGCTTGGGTTACAGGACCATGTCTTAAACAAATAAAATAAAAAACAAGGAATAAAAGAAAGACACATATCAGTTTATGTATTAAAATATATCCATAAAATGGAATGTTAACTGCAGAATACTTAACAAAATATCCCAATTGTTGGTGATTCAATTCACATAAAATCCCCCCAAAATAATGCTCATGAATCTCTGTCCCATGTGAGTTTTTTCACAGAAGAAAATCATTTACTACTTTTTATTTATTAAATGCTAAACCAAAATTCAGGCACCTGAAATTTGCCGCTGGCTTCTCTTGTGACCTGGAAACAAATCTAAAATTTTAATGATGGTGAAAATCGTCCATTTAAATTTATCTTCTGGATTTTTATAATGGCTTCGATTGAGTCAGTATTCATCAAGCATGTTGAAAGGCAGGAAGAAGAGGACTAGATAAACAGCAATTTGTAAAATCATAAGCAGGCATTTGACTCTTGATTGCTGACATTTCATTATACACACTACTCCCCAAACAGCGAGAAGCCAGGAATAAAAGCCGGGTCCAAAATATCTTGGCAATATCATGTCTACCATTCTCTGTATTGAAGAGTTTAGGCAATTTTTCAATTAAAATGGATAGTAATTTAATTATGTGGAGAAGTAATATTTGCTCACCTTTGATTAAGTTGATCACTTCAGCATTTTTAAATACATTATTTCTTCAAATAGCATCAGGTTATAATAAGCCATTAGCAGACATTCACAAGTTTGGGTTTATCTTTTTTATTTTCTTTCACTCTTCCTGGAAATGCAATTAATTCAGTTTTATTTGCACATAGAAAGATATTGCCATATTACCAAGGGCAAGAAAGACCAATATTAAAAGGATAATTTTTCTCCACCATGTGTAGAGGTGGATATTTAAAGGGTGACACACCAGAGATTACCCAATAAAGTGTATTTCCATTGGCTGTAATTTTCTATTCTCAAGTAATAAGTTTATAAATATGGAGCAGTGTTCATCGATACACAGAAATGGCCAGCCTTGTGGCTCTCTGCTGAGTCTTCTCATCTCGTCTAAGGTGAAATTGTCTTCGTTCAATGCTTGTCAATTGCTGAATTACATGGGGATTTTGTTTTTGTTGTTGTTGCTTTGTAGACAGGCTTAAAACTGTTTCTCTTTCCCAAGGCTTTCTTTATGGCCTGAGTCTGCAGGGTTGCCATAGTAATGTTTCTCAACTCATTTTCCCCAGGCCTTGTACCACATCCACAAACAGTCATATTGCATCACGACAGAGACTCAAAACTGCTTAAAATAATGTAGAACATGAATTTATTTGATGAATTAATTTCTGTTAAGCCTCTCTGGGCTTTATTCTCCACTAAAGTGGATGTCTATCAGTAATGGCCTCTAAAGATCCTTTTGGATGTCACTGGGTGGTTGGGAGACATGAGTAAAGTATAGCAATATGTTCTAAGCTGGCCCACTTCAGGAAAACAATTGAGGGAAAGCCTTTGATGAATGAGCAGCATTTTATTAATTAAGTAAATATGTGAAAGTAAATATGATAAAGCAAGACAGCAAGAAGACGACCTGCAGGTACTCAAGGGTTAATTCATTCTTGCCTTCACTGGTTCAGTGTTTCCTTGTGCCATGCCACAGATGAAACCCAATTAGTAAAAACTCAGAGAGAAAAGTTAGGGTTCAACCTGAAGATCCGAAAAGCAAAGCAGCCAGCCACTGGTTCTTACCTCGACCTCAGTCTGAAATGGTGATCCTGCCTCCAGGAATCTCAGAATGAGACTGTGTCTGAGAGCTGTCTCCTCCTGTTTTATAATCCTCTCTAGGGCTGGGATTATAGGCCTGCAGCACTGGGATTAAAGGCATGCACTTCTCGGTTTCTATGGTAAACTAGTGTGGCTGCAGGGATTAAAGGTGTGTGTTACCACTGCCTGGTCTGTAAGGCTGACCAGAGGGACTATTTTACTCTTAGATTTGCAGGTAAGCTTTATTTATTAAAATACAATTGAAATGCCACTAGCCACAGAGCTACAGGGGAAAAGCAACAAGTATTGTTTATAGTCTAGCCATACGGACCTGTGACAAAGCTCCATGAACTTCTCTTCTGCTCATAACATCGTCCACTGAAGAGGAAAACAAGGATAACAATTTTGTTAATGAAAATCAGGACAAACATAACTTTGGGTGTTGGGTCAGAGCATGTATGTCTCCTTCACTCCTAGGCAAAGTTCTGGAAATTTCTGAACCCCAGACTAATTTTTGCCATGTGAATGGCCCCTCCATACTTTGCTCTCACACCAGCATCAAGTGCTTTGCTTCCTCCCATCCAACTGCCTGGTTTACCGCTCATTATTTCTTTCATCTTTTTTCCTCATTCCCTTCTGTCCAGGTCAAAGAATGAAACTGAGCTTGTGGTCGCAATTACCATCTCCAAAGTGACATTTGTGTTTATGATCTTATTTTCTCTGCCTCGCAGCAGAGATTAAATCACAGCACAGCGCAGACAGGGAAAGACTGCCCTCAACGGGATAGCCTTGTAGCTGGGATGTTTTATCTCTTGTCAGATTGATCCTCCTTAGAGACCGGTTATTGATCTTTGCACTGCCTCGTATTTGAGGTCTTTGCTCTCACAGAATCCACACCCGAGTCAGAAGAGCCACGTAGACAGATGGTTTGATCAGTCTCGATCATGGAATTTTCTGCCATGTCAACCCTCAGAGAGAGCCACTGGGGGAGCCATTTGAAATCTGATTAACCTCAGCTGCCTGGCACTATAGCCTGAATACTGGGCCGATCTTTAAGTAGCAGCCTCACACATTCCCATAAGGAAGAATCGAATGTGTCAGACAGCTGTATATGTAGGTTCCATGACTGCAGATTCAATCAATGGGTTCTGTATCTACAGATCAAACCTATTTGGAAAAAAAAAAATCACATCTGTACTACATCTGTGCACACATTTTTCCTTACCATTAGTCTATAAATAAAGCACAACTGCTGTGTTTACATTGCATTGGGAATTATAAGTAATCTATTGTGACCTATATGCAGGTTATATGTGCATATTACACCATCTTTTACAACAGACCTGAGCATCTGGATTTTGATAGCCAAAGATGGACCAGGGGCTGTCTCCATGCAAAGATGGTTGTATTCAGGAGCAACAGTCGGAACTAAGTTTAAGGCTTTTTTTTCCTGTGTCTGGAAAGATGACCCGGTGGTTAGAGCATGTGCTGCTCTTGCAGAGGACAAAAGTTTGTTCCCAGCATCTATAGTGGGTAACTCACAAATACCTCTAGGGAATTGATAATCTCTTCTTATCTCTGTGCATATCTGGATCTATGTTCATGTAATTTCCCCACATAAACACATAATTAAGAATACACCTTAAAAAAAAACTTTGTGTTTTTTTGCAAGTGGAGAGTTCCAGGAGACTTCTACAACCTGTCTCTAACCCATGGATTTCCTGAAGCTCATTAGCATAGCATTAATCACAGCAAATGTAAAGAACTTCGTTTCTCTCTCCACAACTACGTCTTATTTATTTATTCATAATCCCAAGCCCAGTTTTCCTCTGAATGAGGAGTCTAGACCCCATTGTCATCACCGTGAATGTTAGGAAGAGTCGGGTGTGGGTGTTAGAATCCTGGGAAGAGGAGAGAGCACCTTGAGGAGTGTTCCTTACATTTGTTGATGATGCAGGCTCTGAGTCTAGTGTATATTATAAACCCGGGCTTAGCGAGACTCTAAAAAGATCCCCAAGTCAAGGTATCTCTGGTCACAACCTGTGGATGGCCTCCTCCTCCTTCCCATAAATAGATAAATACAATAACCTACTTAAATGATCAATGAAAGTAATTGCAAAGAAACATAAAAACAATAGTGTTGTATGAGAATGCAGGGTCTCCCACTTTCTCTGTTCGGAGCCACAGAGAACTGGAGCCCCTTTATGTGCCTGTTGGAGATGCGCTGGATGGTAATTCTTGTTGACATCTGTGGTATAAGCCAGGTTACACTTCACAGTGCTCCATTCCTTTACCACCTTTGAAGATGATAAGATGTTAACTGATCACACTCTCTAAAGAAGAAAATAGATCTAAGCTTTTACAATGTAAGTGACAGAACTTCAGGTCAAAGAACTTTCTAGAATGTCTGGATCATGGGTGACAGGCATTCCTCTTCACCTTTCTCCAGATCTCTGGTACATGGATCTTGCTTTTCAGCAGGTATGCAGTGACTGGAGACTCACTTGTCCTTGTCACCTCCTGAGGTGCTCATGTTCTTGCAGATCTTCAGCTCTCCGCATTAGATGTTTGAGAGTACCGTTTGAATCTCACGTTCATCATAGACAAAACTTGTAGCACTAAATGCATGCACAAAAGTAATGGAATACATGGTTTGCCTGAGATTTTAGAGAATTGACATTGTCCCCAGCAGAGTGGATTTTGTGAAGTCAGTGATTAAATTAATTAAATAGCACGCAGAGTGTTTATGAGGTCAGTATGTGGTAATGACAGAAAAAAATAAACTCCAAAAGGGATGCCTTGTTGTTCCTGGGTATTTATTCCCCTTGACTATTATCCAAGAACAGATGGCAGAGGCTGTCAGCTGGGTTACGAGGCCCCTGCAAGCAGGAAGCAGGTGATGATAAGTGGCTGGTAATTTCCCAGAGTGAAGCCACTGCGCAGAGACTGGGCTTCAGTGGATAGATGCAGGGCTACAGCATCAGCTCTGGAATCTCATCCAATAGTTCTGTTTTTGCTGCAAGTTACCAAAGGCTGATGCCTTCAGCTCTATGAAAGCTTGAGAAAGCGAACTCTCATTTGCTTGCTCCTGAGATAAAAATTTTGACTTAGAAGTAAGCCCCACATTTATTGTAAGATTAATGAAGGTTTCATTCCTCTTGTTGGGCATGTGGGTTTTCAGATAAGAGCATTTTGTATTTGCTCACTTTGGTCTACTGATGCTGTTCGGTCTGTCTGTCTGGTTAAAGGACTTTCAGTAGCTTTCAAACTTTATTTGTATCTATTTTCAGGTGGCAACAAAGAGAATTCTTTATTTGGTTTAAGATCTGATAATTAAGAATCTTTTTAATGGAAGGTAAATTTGGGATTTAAGAACGGATAAGATTTACCTATTTTGTCCGAAGGAGAGTGCTGCTGTAATAGAGTGGGTTAAGTCTTTGAAGTATGAATAAATTTGGTCCATGGTTTTATCAGTGTGCCTGGATCGGTGCCAACTTCTATTTTAATATCCTCATAATGGGAATTATCTGTCCCATATAAGGCATAGTGAGGATACATTATTTTTAATTATTTTTAAAACCAGCAGGAAGTGGGAAAGTAGCTCCTTAAGAACTGGTGACCTAAAGTTAAATAGTAATCCTTTTCACCACAGTCTTAAGATGAAATGGAAGGAAGGGTCTCCAAAATAATGCACAGGGCCAAGTCAGGAGCAGATGCACTTGCAGACACCCTGAGGTGTGGTGAACTGAGCAGACACCCGCGGTTGCCCGAATGGACCAGTTTACTACCACAAGTGAAGAGCACAAACAACTCAATAACATGACAGTTAACAGCTGCCATGGTTTAATATTGTCTAATACTGTGGTAACCAAAAAGCATCACGTAACGTTCTAGGAGGCAATGGCAGAGGCTTCTTCTAACTGTTGTTTCTACTTGACATATTCATCAGTGCTTCCTTTACGTTTAACTCAGGACGTTAAACTGCAGCATCAGTGGATTAAATGATGAGAAATGCAGGGTTTTCAAACCTAAGGGTTGAAGGAAAAATATCATTTCTTGAAACTACCCCTTGTTAAATACTCTTAATTATCTACATATGAGTACCTGGTTTGCAAGTAGAGGTTTTAGACGATTTGATATTCCAAAATACAGCTGCCATCGGACCTCTTAAATAATGTTAGAGCTATATAATTTTCTTCTTTACTTTGTGTATATTTATCTTGACATAGCAAGTGGTTATTTTACTGGCATTTTTATTACTGAATGTCATTGATTAATACATGTGGGGTGTGTGTGTGTGTGTGTGTGTGTGTGTGTGTGTGTGTGTTTGATCCTTTTAAAAATGCAAGGGAGGATTGTGTATTGGAGAATTCATAGGATCTGTTACATATCTGAACTGTTTTCTTCTTAAAGCCATGCCTTGTTCGTGGACATTTCAGTGACCACGTATCTTTCAGAGTTTAACATAGGATCTTGATTTGTAGTTAGGTCTGTTGTTTGATTCTTCTACATGAAAGACAGAAAGATATTAGAGAGACTAATTTTTTTCTTGGGGTTGAGATGTGTAAAACCTTTCTCTCAAGTAGACGTTGGGGAAAAAAAGGTGAGAAAAGAGAAAGACATGGGGTAAGGAGAGAGAGAGAGAGAGAGAGAGAGAGAGAGAGAGAGAGAGAGAGAGAGAGAGAGAGAGAGAGAGAGAGAGAGAGAGAGAGGCCACAGACGCCAGGTAGAGTGACACTTAGGGACACAGGCTGCTTTGGATGTATGACAAAGCCACCCATTTTCTCTTTTACAAGTTGGGCAATCTCATAAGACATCACTCACTGTTCCCTGAAGTTTGAAATACTTCCAAAAGTACTCCTTCGGTCCTGTCAGGTTAAGAAGTTGTGTCTCCCTGAGTAAGAGGCACCCCTTGGAATGAATGAAGACTCCTAAGGGCAGTCCTTTAGCTGTGACTGGTCTCCCTGAGTGACAACAAGTGCATGTTAGCAGGCACACATGGAAACCTCATCTATCCTCTGATATCTGCCAAAGAGTCTCGTGGTTTTCCAGGTGCCTCTGTGAAGGTCTGCTGTGGTCACAGTGAGGACTCCTATGTACTCAATAAGTCTTCATAATGGAGTCCAAACCAGAGTTATTCTTGAGAAAACATCTTCTTAGTGGGTTGTTTGTGCTGTAATCCTTCACCACCGCTCCCAACATGGCCAAGAGCACAGAAGTCCTTATCAGACCGAAGTAGAGCACACACATTTCACTAGATTAGGCTTTAGAAATTACAGTTGGTCTTTAGTAGAAGCATTTTATTTAAGCCTCCTCGAACTGATCCACTATTGCTCTTTTGTTCCACCGCAGTGACAGCCTGGAAAAGGCAGAGTGGGAGGGAGGGGCTCACAGTGAAGGACGCCCAGAAATTCTCCTGCTAAAATCATCCCTTTCTTGGATGCATTACTGAGAAAGGCCAAGCCATTCATGATGGATGACTGACACTAAAAGCTTCCAGAGCAGGAGCAAAGCGACATATAGAGAGTGGGGGACCAGAGAGCTTTGGGTATCTCAGCCGTACCAAGAGAGAAAGCACAGCTGGTCAGCATGGCCTCTTCTTCAGCTACATGGAGATGAGGCCTCCAAGTGTGCTTGACACCATCCTCTTCAAAGTCCCCACAGGGAGAATATTCTCAGCTAAGGAATTACTCCTCTGATTCTTTGTTCCTAAATGTAAACTCCCTCACTTAATGTACACAAATTTTCTTGTATCTAAATTTAATATATACCCTGACTCGAAAAACCAAAAAAAAAAATAAATAAATTTAATATATATGTATGTATATATGTAATTTGACTATTTCTTTAAATCTACTCCCAAACAAAAATTTAACAATATACAACAATAGATCAAAGAAGAAACTTATGTAATACTGATCTGCCCAACTATGCTTCTTAACTCAAATTCAGTTTATACTTCACTGTACTACTCTTTTGGATATTGTCAGGGGCCTTGACAGGATATTGTTTTGTCTTTCTTAGTCCTGACTCCTTGTGGTTCAGAATGCCCTGTATTTGAGACCAGATAGTTTTTATATGTTCTATATAGTCTAGAGTACAGTCTATAATCACTGTATTATTATAGGCTTCAGAACTGTGATTTTATTAATTATATAAAATCATAGTTACCAGATAGAAGCACCGGGTAGTCAAATATCACCAAATAAGGCTTTTACAGAACCCAACAGACTCACTTGAGTAGCCAAAATGGAGGAAAAACAAGGACAGTAGGCGTCTACTTGGGGCTCATGACACCCAGCATGAGTTGACTGGAGAAGCTAAAACTGTTACCCGGAGCTCTTGGTTAAGTTTGCTCTCCACGGATGAATCCTTAGCTTTCTGCTGCCAGTGCAGGCATTTTCATATCACGATCTCAACAGTAGTAGCCCATGCTGGGAAAACTTACCACACTGCGTCCTCAAGTGTACTGTGTTTTTACTTTTGGACAGTTTTGCTGTTATTTTGTCTCTATATCACTTAATTAGGTTGTGGGGTGTTCGGGGGGGACTATCACATCTCCACTTTAGGGATCTTGGTGGCTACCATGAGGCAAACATGGTTGGGTTTGAAGAAATGAGGGGACCAGCCTCAGTTCCAGAGCTAGCTTCTTGGTGTGCGTAAACAACACACGACCATGGGTATCGTATAATGTGTACCCGACCTTTTTGCTAATCGTTTCCCCTTCTTTAGAGAATCCAGTGTTTCTGTAGTCTTTGGAATACTTGTTTCTTTTATGTATTTTTGTGTGTGTGTGTTTGTGTGTGTATGTGGTTTCCCCGGTAGCCTTATCCTAGTGATGATAGAACTCATGATTTCATCAAGGCCCACAAAGTTCTTGGTGTCTATTCATAGTAGGTCCTAAATAGATTTGAAGATTGATCTACTTCCTCAGGACTTATGTCATTTATAGTAATTCTTTGGTGCCATGACAACTAAATTTTTAATTATGCTTTTAGGTTTTTTTTTTTACATACTTTTGATTTAATCCATATCCAGGGGTCCATGAGACAAAATATGACAATGGAAAATTCTATCAACAAGTAGAAATGAGGCTAAGAAATTTATAGAGTAGAGCCCTGAAAATGTAGAGCAAAAAGACATGCGGGGGGGGGGGGGAGATAACTTTCAAAGGAAATAAGAGTTAACAATGACAACTGTGGGAGACACAAAGGAGAACATTATGGACTTTCCATACGACAGGAGCTGTGTTGTCTCTGCAATGATAAAACCTGTGACATTCATGCATTTTCCATTTACTCAGGCTATTATTTACATCCATCTTGATCTAGAAATAAAAGTCCAAAGCTTGTGTTACAGGTAGGAAAAATATGATTTCGGTTGTACTCCAACATCTGATATGCTCATTCTTCCTCCCATAAGCTAATCGATTGCTAAAAGTGATAGTTAACCATTGTACTCGGGGGGGGGGGGGCGGGGGGGAAAGGCATAACGGGAGGAGCAGTGAGGGAGAAGAAACAGGCATTCCCAGGAGGTGAAAACACATCACGTAAACCACAAACCATTGAGGCTTAAACCCTGGGCTGGTTTCAGTGTCAGTTATAGTATATGTTTAACATTTTGTGGTCAGTTTTCTTCATAAAGGTCTAAAAATAAAATAAAAAACCAGGCACGCACTAGGGAAGCCGTGCCAACCTTCCATTGAACCCCCTCACGTGAGGGGTCTGGAGAATGGAAGGCACCCCGAGATGCGTTTGCTCTCAGGTCTCCCTGATATGTCACCCCCGGTTCACTCATTCCATCTTTTCCACGTCTGCCTCTTCAAGTGAGAAGGGACGCACTCAGAGGCACAGCCCTTAGAGACGAAGATCTTATTCCATTTCCCCTGGACCTATGATGATCTGAAACATTCATGACATTCTTTCATGAGCCTCTATTAATTATAAGATGTCTCATCAGAGTCTACATTGCTCTCTCAATTTTTTCGATTACTAGTAGAAAGTGGTTTTCCCCTTGACCTTGTTCCTAGGAGTCTCAATTGTTATCTTAGAAATAAAACAATGGAAAACGTTATCCCCCCTGCCTGGATCCCAAGAGAAGCTGGAGGCTGTACTTCTTGGAGTTCACCAGGGAAGGTGGGTTCATAAAGCTGTACTTCAAGACTCTTGAAGTATAAGATGATAACTGGTCACCTGCCTCCTGAGTCCTTACGAGCCTCTCAGAGACTCTCAGGTTCCTAACCTAGATTTGAGTACTCTTTTCCAAGCCTTTGTCTTCCTTGGAGGGCAAATTTCCATTTGTAATTCAAAGATGACATCCTCCCAAAGAAAGGCCACTCACAGATATGCAGACTGAAACATCAAAAGATCCTTCCAGAAGCTGTAGAATGAAATGGAGCACTGGCTAATAAAGGGGCCATTGAGCCTTTTATGAGGATGGGACTTTGATTTGCTAGGGAGGAGACACTAGTTTTGTCTGTGAGCCCAGCTTTGCATGACGGATTAAGCATGATCTCTGTGCAGTAGGGATGATCTAGCAAGTGAGATGCTTTCATCAGCACCTGCAGCACTCTTTGATTGACTGCTTTTGAGTGTTGGGAGTAGACCCGTCATCCAGATGGCCTCTGGAACTGGAAAGCTTCAACTCCAGCTCCAGTGTGGTGCAAAGGGACAACAGCCGGCTGCACAATTTGGTCAGGCAAGGACAAATTACTGAAGGACACAGTGCAGCAGAGAGTCACGGAAAATAGTGGGCCATGGCCTTCAGGATCAGTCCTGATGGAAGCAGGAACTAGAAACTCCTGGCTGACCCTGGCTCACCCGGAACAGGAAGTTACTTCTCCCTCCTGTTGTGAATCTGCCAAGCAATGCCTTGAACAGCACTTAAACTGGGTTCTGGGTGCCCTCTGACCTCAGTTTCTATCTTCAGGGTTTGCTGTCCCCATGGTACAAGCTCCTATAAGCCGACTTCGCAAAGAAGCACCGAACCCACAGATGGGTGGAAGCCTGGCACCTCGGCCTTCATTTTGCATCAGATCCAGAGATATGACACTGTCCTACACCTTTGCTCTGTCACTTTGGCTTCCCTGAAGAGCAGAGCATTCCGGGGCAGGAGGACAGTAATCCATGAGGGTGAATCTTTACCCTGAAGTGGAAGCCACTACACTCTGAACAACCAACTTGTTCCCTCATGGCATGAGGACATCTGACTAGCTCCCAGGACAGGAGCTGAGGCACTGATTAGCAAGACCCCACTTTGGCCAGGAATGCTTTATTGTTACCAGTGATGTTCTAGGGGCTGAGTGTTCTGGTTCTCCTGGCCAGTCAGTGACTGCCCTGTAAGAATTATGAGGAAAGTCAAATTTGGGTCACAACATAAGAAATATCTACACCAAAATATACCAAGTGAGGAAAAAAAATGAACACAAGATTAAGAGTGGAAGTAGGTTAGGAAAACACTTCTTTCCACACAAAGCAATTCTGCTTCAAGAGAAGATCGGAGCTATTCCTTTTGTGGTTGTAAGGGCTGGAGTGATAACAGAGGCCAGGACAGAGCCGAGGTCCAGGCACTGGGGGCAGGGGAAGCAGGTACCAGTGGCGGAGGAGGAAGAGCAGTGTGTCTAGGGCTTATGCAGAGCTCACAGAGGTAATGCAGCTCCTGCTGATGCCAGCACTGGGTCCCAAAGGTGCCTGTAGGTGATGGGGAACCCTCTGAAAGTTTCTCTGAGTGGGATGCAGACATTGTCACCTGCATGTTTTGAGGGAGTGACATGATTTGACATACATTTTAGGAGAAAAGTATTTCTTACCTGAACAATTTTTTTAAAAATAGAAAAAATTAAAATCAAACTGAATGACAAATTTGGCTCCCAGACATGGGTGTGCCATTACATGAATTACCGTTCTTTAGGGACATTTTTTTTCTGCCATAAATGAAGAATCTACTTGCTAATTAGTTAGCTCAATGTAGGGCTAATAGTCATATGTTTGTCAGGAACCTTGAAGAGCCTGAGGGTCTGCCTGACTTGGAAAGTGCTGTGGCTCTCAACCATGGCTTCATGACTGCTTATCAAAACCACAAGAATCCTGAATCAGAATGGAGGGAGAGTTGCTACTTTATTCACAGCAACAGCAGGACTGTCCTTGGCCTGACGAGCTAAACTCCCAATGCCGCACAGAGAGGGTCATGTCTTGAAGTGTGGGTGCCAAGAGGTTCCTTTATGGGAGCATGAGTCAGGACAGGGAGAGACAAATATTTGATAATGTGCGTTAAGCATGCCCCTGCTTTGCCCCCTGGAGAGAGTCTTTCTCTTTCCCTTTGTTCATTGCACAAAGGTCCTTCAAAAAAGAAGAAAACAGACGAGTGAAAGCGGAGCCTCTGCCTTTTCTCAAAGCACGCAGAATACCAAGCACTCCCAGGGAACTGCTTCCCCTTATTACGATTTTCAATCCTACCATTTGAAAGCATGTTTGCAAGATATTTTTGTTCAATGATTCATACATTATTATTTTAATGAAAATGATAGTTTTGTGCTTGCTTTATTCTGTCATGAATGGGAAACGCTACCTATATTGATGCTGAAATGCAAAGTTACCTTAGAAGCATTGAGAGTTCTTTGTCATCTGCCAAACAAAAGCTTTGGGAACATCTTAGACTTTACAAAAGTAGTTACCACCTGCTGTGCCCCACTCATGAAGGTCACATGACTAACACCATTGCACACAAAAGCTGCAAGGCTCATGCTTATTCTTTGACTGATGGAATCAGGGTCTTCATATCTCTGCCTAAGCTTCTGTTATTTTTTGGACAGGTGAGGAAACTTGGGATATCTTCCTAGTATTAGTTAATTTAACAACAAATAAACGAGAAGGTGTACCTCAGAACTGACTAAATACAAATGACGAGGCCTGGGGCATGCTCCTACATCTCTTGCCCTTCCCACACCTCAGCATGCTCAATAACCCAAAGTTCCTCAGATCTTAGTGAGTTGCCATCGCCCAGGAGTGATTCATTAGGTCACTGACACAAGGTGATTAATTCCTCTCCACATTAAGGATGAGATAAAAAATCTTCACTTCCTATTCTGATACTGGTTCTTGAAGCAGCCACCATCAATCCTCTGCCTTCTTCTGGTCACCATTTGAGCATAAACTCTGAGGCAAGGTGTCTGTTATGACAAAGCATATTTCCCTTCCCCAAGAATTCAGAAGACAACAGTGGTTTTTAGAACCTCAGTATCAATGCTTAGGGGAGCAGAGGACA
Source organism: Arvicola amphibius (assembly GCF_903992535.2). Taxonomy (NCBI): domain Eukaryota; kingdom Metazoa; phylum Chordata; class Mammalia; order Rodentia; family Cricetidae; genus Arvicola; species Arvicola amphibius. The sequence goes on from NC_052050.1 coordinate 157,470,708, forward strand.
CATGCATACAGGTTCTGTTCACCAGCAATGTCTGTATGTAGAAGATTTTTTCCTGTCTGAATCTGTCTTTACTGTATACATCTATCTTTTTCTGAGAACATGAGTCTTTAACCTGCTAAGCAGCATGGCTAGGATTAAAGCTGAGACTTTGGCAGCTGGCTCTGTCCCATTCCTCAGCTTCCTGAGAATCTAGCTTTATGGTGGAGGTACTGGCAGGAGCCAGATTTATTGCCACAACTCTGTGGAGTTTCTAGGTCCATGCCACAACCAAGAAGCATGATGCTGGTTGCTCATAAACACCATTTAAGTGTTTTGTAGCAGAAGCGAGGCTTTTGCCACTAACGCTGAGTCAGGAAGTCACTCTTAAAGGAGCCATGCCTCTGCTTACATCCAGCAAACAGAGCCCACCAGAAAAAGATGGTTACCAGGAAGCTGTGCTTGACTCTGTTCTTGTCTGTCTAGAATCCTTTTTTTAAAAAAAAAAAAAACTTTCTCATGCTTTATGTGGAATTTCTTGCCAAACATTTGGGCGCCATTTGTAGGATGAAGTTTCTGTCCCACCTGGTCCTGCAGCCATTCAGTCTTAAAGTAACACATATATTAATTAGAAACTGTTTGGCATATTACCTTAGGCTTATTATTAATTAACTCTTACAACTTAAATTAACCCATAATTCTTGTCTCTGTTTAGCCACATGGCTTGGTACCGTACTCAGTGCAGCATTCTCATCCTGCTTCCGCCGCAAGGAAATCACAGAATAGAAAGAAATCCCAGTCTTGACACAGCCAGGCAGGTGGAAACCAGGTCAGCATCTGATTGACAGGGGTGGGGACAGTGTCTGATTGACTGACAGGGGTGTGGACTGGGGGTTGGAATAGCTGTGGCACTATGAACAATTGATGGAGCTGTTGTTTTGGGGAACTTTTATTGTGTTTCTGGTCACACTAATCTACACATGCACTAACATCTCTTAGAAGCATAGATGGCCTCATGCAGTCACAGTTGGACTCAGAAAAGAGTGTGTAATCTTGATCCTGACACAATGTGACAGGCCTTTGGCATGCCAGCCTCTTGGCTATGATGCCTTCCCTTCTTTATGCAAAGTGTCATACACATGATTTAGCTGTATAGTTCTTTGCAAACAACTGTATATCCATAATTTCTTCAAAATAAAAAATCAACAAAGAGCTGGGATTGGTGGCATGCTCTTTTAATCCCAGCACTCAGGAGGGAGAAGCAGGCAGATCTCTATGAGCTGAAGGTCAGCCTTGTCTACAGAGTGAGTCAAGGTATATATTGACCAGTCAAGTTATTTAGTGAGACTGGGTCTCAAGACAGCAATGACAACAAAAGTTAGCAAAGAGATGGAAAGTTTGGTTTAGTCCTAAGCAGATAATCAAGTTCATCTTGTGCATTAATTTAACATCTACATAATTCATTACATATTACACATGCACATTCAAAGGTAATTTTAATATTAATATTGACTGATTGCCATACATTCTTTCATTTAAATTTTATTATCAATGAGAATATGTCTAGTATATTTTGATAAGAATGGCAAAACAGATATATGCGTTGTGAACCTATTACTATGTCTACTGCAAATGCATATACTGTGTAATAGCTAATTTTTATATTTTTATGAATATTAGATTGCTTATAAATAATTTAAAATATAAAATAAAATAACTATATGGAAGACTACACAGTAAGCTGCTGAAATAGTTTTTATTTCCCATATTGTAGATTTTAAAGTATTTTTCATTCATATTTCTTAGCAACAACAACTTAAACATTTATACATTTAATTTTATGTGTATTTGTGTGTGCCTGAGTGTATGCCTATGCACCACATGCATGCGGGAGCCCATGAGATTAGAAGAGTCCCCCAAGACCTGGAATTCCTGACAACAATCTTATAACCAGATAAAGAAAAAATTTAAAAAGACTAAAACCAAAACCTGTTGTAAACCTGTTGTCTAAATCTCTATAGTATTTATTTGAAAGTGGGGATTTTGCAAGTACTAGCATAACTGTGTTTGGGCAGCAGGGCCACAGGGCAGCTGTCCCCAGCCCTACCTGCCCTGCCCTGCCCTGCCCTGCCCTGCCCTGCCCTGCCACTGGGGTCTTCACCTATGAGAGCTGGGCACACCAGCAGATGACACACCCCTCTGTTTCCACAGACTTCTACATTTTCATAATGGTGATTTATGAAACTAGGAGGTGTGGGGTAGGTAGGGAGCTTACTGCTCTTACTTATATCAACTGAGGCCAGAGTTAGATCTCCAACATTGAAATAAAAACAAAACAAAATTAATTGAATATTGCAGAAAATAAGTGAAAGGTCTTGTTAGGATTATTGCACATTAGGATGAGTACAATGAACTCAAGTGTAAGCTACTGGGAGTAGGCAGGGCTGGAAAAATGACAACGTGGTTCAGAGCACTTAGCGCACTTGCAGAGGATCAGAGCTTGGCTCCCAGCACCCATGTGGGAAGGCTCATAACTGGCAGTAACTCCCAGCTCCAGGGGAGCTAATGTACTCTTCTGGTCCTTACAGACACATGGAAGCATGTTCACATACCCTCATACAGATTCACATATGCACATATAGTTGAAAATAGATCTTAAAAAACAAAACCAGAACAAAATCTTAAGCTTGGGAAAGCTTCCAAGACTTCTGAGACTTAAACCAGTACCCAGTGCAGTACTGAGCCTTAGTGAGGTTATTGAGCAGCTGCTGGGGTGGGTGGCCTGGCACATTCTCACCTTCTCTGTTTCGTATCCTGACAGCTCTCTGTCATGTTCTGCATTCATTTTCTGTCTGTGGCCCCTCTCCAGAGACATGTGCTTCCTCTACCCTCTGCTAATGCTGTAGAGCTATGGCTTTTCTGAAGTTGCTCCCATGATGGTCATCAATGTGCAGAGGTTCTTCTGAGTTACAGACAGCCTCACTCCGGTGTCTTATGGTGGCTGCTTGTATGCGCATTTCCTATTAGGAAGCCTTCAGCGTGAGGGGAATGTTGGAAGTGTACCCCATTCCTGACTGAATGCTTCACTAAAGCTTTCCTCCAAGCCTGCTTTGCTAATAACATTGTGAATATGTTCTTGAAATGCCTGTTATAAAACCCTCTCTGCCGCTGAGGCTGAATGTGCTTATAACAACTTTTGACATTAGGTGAGAAAGAATACATTCTGGGCTTCATGTCGAGGGGAGTTGTTTCCTCTCTGCTGGCAGTTCTCTGCAAGCAAACACTCCACGGTGAAAACTGTGGCTATGCCAAGGTAAAGGACAAGTCACTCCATGAGTGCCCTGCATCCTTCATCTGGAAAGAAAATTGCTTTTAAATCTATGTCTGTATCTTTGTATATAATATATGTGCATATATGTAATATATGTGTGTGCATAACATACCTGCTTACATTATAATAGATATATAAGATATACAGATGGATAGATAGATGATAATGAATAGCTAGCTAACTAGATAAATAGATGAATGGATAGATGGATAGATAGATAGATAGATAGATAGATAGATAGATAGATAGATAGGTGAATATATAGAAGGATGGATGGATGGATGGATAAATGGATGGATGGATGGAATATGGGGCAAATAATGAGTGGAGAGATTTTAGAAAAGAGTTTTTTGTAATACTATAGAATATTTGTAAACAATTTTCAATTCTTTCATGTCTTAAAATGGTTGACATATGCCTGACATTAATTTGTGCCCTGAATGGACTGAGAAAAATTTGGTTTTATTTCAAATAGAAATTTCTATGGTCCAAATGCTTTTCTGGAAAAGACTGATAGAAGTTTCTAATATAATCATTGTAAAAGCTTCTGTGAAAATATTTTTTTAAGGTCTACACAAAATGTTATGGATGCTTAAGTTCATGAATCACCAACTGAGAAGGGAGGCCTGTACTTCCCTCCTGATGGAAGGACACAGGCTCTCACCACAGAAGAACTCACACAAGCTCTTGTCCAGGACAGGTTTCCTGGTAGAGACCAGATGGGTTATACTCACCCAGTTGCTTAGATTAAATACGTATGACTGATTTAGCTCAATCAATGGATGTGTCCTCACATACATACTTGAACACATTCCCTGTAGGTAGAAGCATGCATTTCTAAAGCCTAAATCTAATAATACTGAATTTAGAGTCACTGGACTTTAGAGCTGAAAAGGCCTAAAACTGGTTAGGGATATAGTCAAGCTTGAGAGAAGAACCTTCAGATTAGGGATGTAGGATGTCTCACATCTCAATAGCTTTGGAGACCTCTATTCTTCCTACAGCTTCATCTTTCCAAACCACCTGTAACCGTTTATCTCAGATATTCTGTGAAAATAACTTCCATAAATGTGGAAGTTAGCAAGTTACCGCTCTGCTGATCAATTATGAAACAGATAGTGAATAGAGAGATCTTAGGGAGGTAGTTTTGTAGGACTATGAAGTATTTGTAAACAACTTTTAATTCTTTCATGTCCTAAAACGGTTTTCTGCTTGACAATCTTCATGCTCAATTAATCTATGCTTTTTATTTGGCCCTGGATAGATAAACTAAATAGAATTAGAATTATACAAGTAAATGTTGTTTCAAACCCTCCTGTAGCAGGAAATAGCTTTTTAACAAAATTACATGCCAGCTGGCCCTGCTGCCTGCATCCAGAATGGCAATGTTTGCTTTCGATTCCCCTGGAACTTCTCAGGGCTATTTAGCCGCGGGATCATCAAAGACACCCAGCAAAGAGGAGCAGCGGTTAAGCGTGCTGGGCTTCCTAGAGATAGACCACACGTTGCAGTCTAAAGTGACCTCTTCTCTCCAATGACATCAACTTCAGAGTTGTCTCGATTTAAATCTGGGTGAAAGCAGAGAGCAGCGACACGGTTGTTTCTCCAGTATCAATGTGCACCCGGGACTGCTGGGAAGACATCAGAATCTGGGTGCTGATCATCAGTTCCCGCTGAGTTGCTTTTTTTCCCAGCTCTCTCCTTTTAAGATCAACCTACACTTCTGTGTTTGCCCAACAAGACCAACGTCCTCTGGCCTCCTTAAGTTTACAGATCTTTAAGTGGTGATCTGGAGGCCTCTGAATTGAGCCAACAACTGATGTTCCCAGGAAAAGGTCCCTATCCAAGCAGACTGAATCACCCCAGGACAAGAGCTCAGCCTAATTTATACCTTAAACTGAGACTCTTTAAAAATCTGTTATAAATGGTCAATCCTTAAACTCATCAAATGCATTGTCCCTTAAACATCCCACAACCTTCCAAAATAGTGAAGAGATGTTCAAAACCTGAGTCACAGGGGGTGAGGACCTTTCAGAGTCATCCCTTTGCAGAGACCAACAGTCTAAAGCAGTTTGGGAGTGCTAAGTAAATTGTGATGCGGTATTTCAGCTAGATGAGTGAGCTGGAGTCAAGGCCTCAGTTAACTGCACCTGTACTCTTCAGTCAGAGGAATGTGTATGGATATTAAAGATGAAATGATCATGACATGGTGATACAGACAAGGGTGTTCAACATGCAGAACGTGTGTGACAGCTCAAATAGTTACCAATATAAAAATTTAAGACAGGTGAATTGTTGCTTGACAAAAATTTAATGTTAGTAGTGCTAGAAAACCAGGCTAAACCGACTGTGCAAAAAACAAAACAAAACAAACCAAAAACCCACCAACAATTAGCATTCTTTCCATGCTCAGTACCCTGCAGGGTAATTATCTTGTATACATATACACATACATGTACATACACAGGTATATGTATGCATACACATACATATGTGTGCACACAGGCACACACTGTGGATGCAAAAAAATAGGAAAAGAAATGAAAACAAACCACGGCTCTCATTAAAAGGAAATAATTTATTCTGGAGCAATTTTGAGTGACAGTGGCCACAGATTGGGCTTACTCTGTATTCCGTGTGCCAAAGTGGAAGCAGTTCCTTGACGTTTTTAGACAAAGGAGTCATACATCAAGGGAGTTTAAAATGCATTGGTGGGTGCTCACAAGGGGTGGTTAAAAATCATGGAGGACCCTTTGCTATGGGCTTCAGCATTCTCTAGAAGCATGAAGACTGGTCACATCTGCTTGGATACACTTGTGCTTTCCCTCGTTCTGTGATGACCCTTACACCTGAGGAATTCCCTGGTGATCCAGAAGACAGTGAAATTGTAACAACTGCCATGTTGAGGTTCAAGGCAGCCGGTGTTCAGGTCCAGTGTGAGTCCGTTGACCCAGAAGCACTCATGTAGAGGCTTTTCTGAGCCTCGAAGTTCAAGATCTCAAGAGAAGAGCACATGGCCTTTTTCTCCACCTGTTTAACTCAGCCTCTCCGTGGATTGGATGGTAACAGATGCTGAGGGTAATTGCCCTTGACAAACCTAATCTTTCCCAGCATCACTGTCCAGAGTGCCCTGAAAATGATGCTTGGTCAACTTTCTGGGCACCAGCAAAATAAAGCTGGCACCAAAATAACTCCCTCTCTACTCCTGAAATTTCAAAGTCCTGCTCAAGCCATCTTACAAGTCAGAGAGATAAAGAGAAAGGAAGAGAGACAGAGACACACAGAGAGAGACAGAGAGAGACAGAGAGAAAAGAGAGAGAGACAGAGTGAGAGAAAAGAGAGGAGAGAGAGAGAGAGAGAGACAGAGAGAGAGAGAGAGAGAGAGAGAGAGAGAGAGAGAGAGAGAGAGAGAGAGAGAGAGAGAGAGGCTGCTTTGGTTGTCTCTCACTGTGAAAATAGCCCAAAAGGAACCAGAAATTGAGTTTTCTTGAGCTCTACATTTTTCTCTGATCCCCTCCCTGTCTCTCCCCTTCCCCTCAACACTCCCCCAAGGTCCCCAAGCTCCCAACTTACTCAGGAGATCTTGTCTTTTTCTGCTTCCCATGTAGATTAGATCCATGTATGTGTCTCTTAGGGTCCTCATTTTTGTCTAAGTTCTCTGGGATTGTGATTTGTAGGCTGGTTTTTTTTTTTTTTGCTTTGTGTTTAAAAACCACTTATGAGAGAAAAACTTTTAACAATGTAGATGACATGATCATTTTAGTATTTTCTGATAGGAACTGTGGGATAGCTTATAAGGAGGTGAATTTTACCGGTTGGAATATGGAACTAAAGAGAGAAGGGCCCTATATTTCCTTTATAGATTTGTCACTAATTTTAAGAAATACTTAGAGAGAATAATTTCTTCCTCTTGAATCTTTGCTTTCAACCGCTGTACCCTCCCTCCAAGGAAACTTCTAGAATTACCAAGCACTATGACCTGGGCACATGAGCCAAGTTACAGTTTGTGGTAGGATTCTATTTCATCAACCTAGTCTCTGTGAATGGACAAGGCATCCCAGAGTGAATGCCCACTGTGACAATAACACCATTCACAGTCGGGCAAGTGCATAACGGCCAGGCTCAGTACACACTATTTTTAGAATAAATCCGAGTAAGCATTTTTTTTTATCCTCCCTAAATTCCTTTTAGAGTAAAGATAATGAGAGTCATTGTGGAGTCTCTGTTCTGTCCTGCAAGCATATGTGTTTTTCTCATTTGCTTGTTGTTTGCATATTGTTACAGAGAATGGTATGTAGAAAGCATATTGAAATGGGGCTTAGGATCTGGGGATTCTGTTCCCTAGGAAAAACATTTAAATCTTCTGTGCCCAAGTGTTCCGTACAACAAAATATGTTTTCTTTCTCAAGAGGACCATGTCTCTGAGAAATTTAAATGATAAAAGGAGGAATAACCACCATCCATTCTGTAGAGAGGGAATCACGGGGAAGCCAGAAGCCATGCCACTGTTGGGTATCCTCAGGACAAAGAAGTCGCATGTGCTCAAGGGGTCAGTTCTGAAGGGGGACCTGGCCAGACATTGGAGTCACTTTGCCCCCATTCCGTAAGCCTGTTTCTTCATTGTGCCAAGGAATCTGAACATTTGTTTTCTATTCATTTATTTCTGTTACTTGGAAGTTAAAACATCCTGGTACTAATACTTTATATGGTCAATCGTCTACTGAGATGAATGTGATGGAAGTTAGGTTGGGATGCATAGGGCATCTAATGTTGGAAGCTATAATAAATCTCGGTATGAAGAGATAATTAATATGACTAACAACAGCAAAACACCCCAGCTTTGTTGAGAACTAGAACATGTTGGGCTTCCATTTCGTGTCTATATAAATTATGTCCTATATTCATGGATGAAAGGGAATTCAAGTGTGGTGAACTTGAGTCAAAATGGAAGGAGCTAATTAAACATGGGATGGGTGATGATACTGGTGATTATAATGGTGTTGATGATGCTCCTGGTGATGGTCATGCTTCTGCTGCTGCTGCTGATATGGTGATGATGCTGTTGATGATAACGGTGTTGACGATGATGCTCCTGGTGATGGTCATGCTTCTGCTGCTGCTGCTGCTGCTGATATGGTGATGATGCTGTTGATGATAACGGTGTTGACGATGATGCTCCTGGTGATGGTCATACTTCTGATTCGGCTGCTGCTGCTGCTGATATGGTGATGATGCTGTTGATGATAACGGTGTTGACGATGATGCTCCTGGTGATGGTCAGGCTTCTGCTGCTGCTGCTGCTGCTGATATGGTGATGATGCTCTTGATAATGATGGTGATGCTGATAATTATGTTGATGATGGTGAGGATAGTGTGTGAAGTAGGAGGAATACAGTTAGACTCAACCTTTAATTGTGTTTAAGATTGGTTAAAATGATTTGGGTCCTATTGACTCTACTGAGTTTAGTCTTAAGCTCAGGACAATGTCCTTCCTTCATGTCCTTACTGAGAGAGAGTGATTAAAGTGAGTATTGATAGTAGAGATTGTCTCCAAATCGACCTTGAGGAACAGGAGTGAGCATGTCTTCAAAGCCTCCCTTCCTGGCTGTCAGTTTTCTTTAAGGTTGGTCTGTACCAACCAGGTCCTGTCTCATCAAGGAAACAACTTAGGACACAGAGAGGTTCTCAGACCCAGGTCACAGGAACTCCAGCATGTTGCTTAGATTTCCCATTAGGGGAGAGAGTACCCAGGTCACGGGGACTGCAGAATGCTCCTTAGATTTCCTGTTAGGAGGGAGAATAACCAGACTCATTCGGAGAGTGTTGAAGACTATCTGAGTTAATGATAAATTATAAGCTAAAGGGCAGAGCAAAGATATTACTTTAAATGCTGGTAGACCAAAAATGCAGTTAAAAACAACAAAACTTGTCAAATAAATTACTTAGTAAGATAAATACTAACAAGAAGTTAGCTGCCTCGCCAAATGCAAGAATACTAAAAGGGAGATACAATAATCACAGTTGGACTGGAAGGTGTAAGCCGCAGGCTTACTGTATATACTATATATAGAGAGAGAGGCTTGGGGCAGGCTATATTGGGTGAGCCTGGTCTACCTCTTCCACATAGCTGCTTGTGAGCCTTCACCATCCCCTCCACACTCTGTCCAGGGTGCCTGTTCTTTCTGTGAGCATAGTGTGCTATGAGACCTGTGCAAAGTGTCTGTGAAAGGTCAGGCATGGGCTTGGTCTAGGCTGTGCTTGTCCGTGGCATGTTAGCGAGGATGTTGTGCCCTGTGCTGACTGGGACATACAAGCATGAGACAGTGGTGAACTAGATACTGCTCTTTAAGCAAAACCCAAGAAAGCCATAATCCTGCTAGGAAACCAACCCTCCGCCATTTGAAAAGCATTAGGAACAGGTATCACCTTTCGGGTAATATTTAAAAGTCTAATCCATCCTGGCCATTTGGAAAGGTCAGCCGAAGCTCACTAAATAATAACAGAACATTGCGGGGTGGCAGAGGGCAGGCAGTCTGCACGCTGCGGCTTGTGTACTGATCAATGCCCTCCCTTCTTGTTCATCCATGGGATTATGTTTCCTCTGCTCCCTCCCCACACCTCTTAATTTTTATCCTCCTCGTCTCTTTGCATCACTGTCTTTCCTCCCCATGATTTTAACCTATTATATTAAGTATTGTCAGGTGAACAGAACTTAACTAAAGGGAGCTGTTGTCCAACACCACAGCTACTCATTCCGTACTCTCTTTATGCCCCCAAGTTTAAACGTTAAAGAAAAATAAGTAAAGGTTTTAACCTAAATATTCCTTACTGAGATTTACCACATGTATGCAAATAACAATGTCAGTATCTGTTTGAGCCTAAGCAAAAACACGAAATTATCACTGGCCATTGTCCAACACAGCCTTTCCCGCCGCTGTCCATCTGTGTCCTCTCTCTTTTTGTCGGTTGATAGTTCTGTTATAGTCTTTGTAAATTTAATTTGTGGTGTTCTTTTCTACCTAACATATAAACAAAGATGATAGTTTGGAAGACTGTGCCTTATTTTTGTGGATAGAGTATGCTCTTAGGTTCACATTTAAATTAGCTGGCCTAGAATGCAAAATGTTAAACAATAACCTGAATTAATATTATTATTAAAATATTAAAAATAAATTATTTTAAATGACATTAAGGAACTTGGTTTCATTTTAACAACCTTCAAAATGTATATTTTTCAGTTATTGATACGAAGCAGCATAGGTTATATTTGATTATCTATTTTGTAATTATCACTCTTATATAACCATGTAAGTTTGTTGAACAGTAAAGTTGAACAGCCACTAAATTTCTTCACAGTTTCTTGAAATTCTAATCCTTTTGCCATATACTGACAATTAGTTCAATTATTCCCAGAAAGGACATATGATGGATCATGTGTGGATTAAGGATGAGGTCATTCAATAAGGAAAGTTAATGATTATTACCCAGTGATGTGGGTTTCTCGAGAGCCTCCCAGCATTATGTCATGACGAGTCAACATTCTCTCCCCTCATAGAACGCTTTGTGAACTGTGGTCTGGAGAAACCTGCACTCTCCGGTAAGCAGCCCTGTCCACCAGGTGAGGTACTGGGAATCACTGCAATTAAGCAGTCTGCTAAATGATCGATCACATTACCTTGTTTGCCACAGCTGGAATAATTAGGGAGTAGTAATAATCACTCCAATTAAAGTGATTGTTTGACAGCTCACCCTTGTCTTTCTTTACCTGGGCTATTTAGGAGAGAGAAAAGCCCTCCGCTGCAGCTTTTCCACTGATGGAGGCTCAAATAGTTCAGCACTCTGCACAGACAGGACTGGGGATGTCTAATGCCTCCCCAGAAGCCAGCACTGCTGGGTCCTCCTCTGTCTTGGCTGCTCTGGTCTCCCTGACTTAGTATTCTGCACACTGTTGGTCGGTTGCTGAGGCTCTGACCCAGTGAAGTGAGCCAGAATGCTTGTGCATTCTGCAGAGGTGGGTCCCTTCCCTCACTGAAGGCTTGGCAATATTTATCAGCCAGCCTTGGTGGCAGCTGAAAAAAGACAGAGCTCATAAAGACACAGCATAACACCACGGCAGCCAGGGCATGCAGGGAAGCCTTCTCAGAGTCTGTTTATCGATTCTGAATCTAACACCCTCGCAAATAGTATACCCAGGTTGACTGCAGGCCAGGACCGGCTTTGATAACTCCTTGCCAGCCCCAGACCTCAGTCTGAGCTCTCTTTTAGCCTCCCTGGGCCTCCCTGCTGCTGCTCATCAAGTGACATACGGGCTTGGCTTACACTTTGCAGGTGAGGGGGAGCCTTCCATGTTCCCAGGCTTTGAAAGCTTGAGATCTTTGGTGCTTTGGGCCAGCCACACCCTAGATGGAGCTGTACTTCGTGCAGGACAGGTCTAGCCATTCTGCCCTCCTTTAACTCCTCTGCGCAGTAGCAGCTCCTCAGGTCCTTGTAACCCTTTACTCATAGAACTGGAAGGCACAGCAGACCCTCGTATCCATTCTATGCAAATCTGACAGTGATGCTCTCTGTCAGAATAAGATAAGCCCAGTATTCGTGAAGTCTCAGCTCTGACACTGTCAAGCTAAGGTCTTAAACTTGGTTCCTCTCAGATGATCAGGCAGGTGTCAGGAACACCTGTGTGGTTTGCCCATTGGACTAGATCCACCTACTGATGGGGAAACCAAGGTACTCAGAGGCTACCAGCCTCATGGAACATGGGAAATGAACCCTCAAAACCTAAGGGATGCTAGGATTCAGGGATAGCTTTGTGGAAGAAGAGGCTCTTTTGAAATAGGCTGGGATTCTGCCTGGTTCTTCCTGAGTGAGGCAGGGCTAACTAGGTGGTAGTGACAGCAGTGAGAACCACGCCATTTGTCACGCATGGAGGCTGCTATGTTCTGGCTCTTTCTTCATAGCCAACATGGAGTAACCTAATTGACTAGCTGTTCTAATGTATTGACAAAATGGGTATGAAGTTAGTGAAGCTTATTAAATCATTCTTATTAATTGAGCAAACGTAAATTCGTGAATATTCTGACTGGAGAAGTTTAGCTGGTGCAAAAATAGAGCTAGGGTGTTAAAGAAATTACACTATTTTTAAACACATTTCAAATAATGTCAGCGGAAAGTACATCATGATGTTAATTCCAGAACAAAAGAGCCAGGTTTCATCACAGATCAAGTTCAGCATCTTGAGAGGCTTTCCCAGTTCCTGAAGCATGTTTCCTGAATATGCAGCGACGTTCTACATACAGTGCAGCTTCCAAAGCGTCCAGTGCCTAGAGTGGTGGGTACCAAGAGGCATCCCGTCAGACAGAGGGCCTGCTCTGGGAGGTGGGATGTTTGATGACCACTCAGAGACTAAGAAGGACGATGTTATTATAAAGCCAAGGGCGCTATTTACAGTGAGGTGCTTTCACGTTGTTCGCTGGTTCTGCTACAAGATTAAGTGCTGCCTTTCCAGGATTTGTAAAGTCCAAAAGTGCTGCTTTAGACATCCACCATCTCCCCCCTGAAATGCTGCCATTCTCCCACCAAGCCTGGGTCAGCTTCATCTTACTAAACTTGAGTGTTGTTGAAGACGCAGCCCATCTGTATTTATCAGTAAGCCTCCAGCCTCACGAATTAAGGAAGGGTCACTGCATATTTAGTTTTAATTTGTTTACTTGCTTAAAACCATCTCCAAATGTTTAAAAGAAGTTAGTTCTGTTTTTTTTTCTATATCATATTTAGACATTACGTACAACGAAGAAAAAATACTGGCAAAACAGAGTTTTTAAAACATTTTTTATATTGAGTCAGGCGGTGGTGTTGCACGCCTTTAATCCCAGCACTTGAGAGGCAGAGGCAGGTAAATACCTGTGAGTTCAAGGCCAGCCTGGTCTACAAGAGCTAGTTCCAGGACAGCCAGGGCTGTTACAGAGAGAAACCCTATCTTAAATATATATTGATTTGTTGGTTGATTTATGTGTGCTTCTGTGCCTGTGTGGGTGCCATGGCACAAGTGTGGATGTCAGGGGATCACACAGAAGGCAGGGATCTCTCTCCTACCACTCAAGCCCCAAGCATCACACTTAAGCCTTTGACCTTGGAGGCAACTGTGCTTACATGCTGAGCCACCGCATAGGCCCCCAATGCAAACATTTAAATCCCTAATTATAATACACAACTCCGCCATGCTTTAGGTACTCTGAGGTCAAAGTGCGTTGAATACTTATGTCACTTTTAAGCCGAACTATGATTTAAAGATCCTTGTTGTCAGGTGTGATCTCACAGGTGGGAAAAATCTGTATGAACCATTATGGTGCCTAGGATGTCCTTACATGAGGCTGGGCTGAAACTCAGAAACCACGATGTGTCCTGGTCATGCCTGTAGCAGGTGTCATTGAGATGCGCTTATGAGAAAGTGGTCCAAGGAGTGGATGCACTTCGTGCATGTGGCATCCTGAACTCAGAGCCCCTACCTACCCTTCGGGATAACACTTGAAATCACTGATTTCTCTCTTGCAAAGAAAGAAACCATATTGTAATTTCAGTACATTTTGTTATACATTTATTTGTCAGGAAATTGCTTTCCTGAAGCATTAACTAAAAACTAGAGCTATGTCTTGGGACTGAAGAATTACTGCACAATACATTTGTTACGCACACGTCCTATTTCTGTGTATTTCTTAGTTCAGAAAACTTGGGGGGGGCGTTTTAAAAAGCAGTAGGCCATATTGGGAGTGACAAGATGAGACCAATAGACGAACAGGGTCACACTTAGAAGCTTGGGTTCTGCGAGTATGTGTTATCTGTTACCAAAATAATGTATGTAAAAAAATGAAAAAAAATAATGTATGTATCACAGGGTTTAGTTTTGAACTCTCGCTAAATGTAGCGTGAAAGTTTCTGTTTAGTTATCTCAGATTGAAAACACATTTTCGTTCAGCGCATCTCTAGAGGCAATATAGGCCTGTTGGGGAATTTTAATGCTCCATTATATAACCATTGCCTCATTGCACACTTTAAACAAGGAATTTATTATTCTATAGCAGCAAGATATATATACATATATATATAATTTAATGTTTTCTTATCTTGTAATAAACAAAGAGGTCTGAGTAGATTTTGAACCTTTTATAACTTCTCCTTACTCCCAGGGGAGACTTAGAGATAAATATGAATTTTATTTGAAATAATTTATTTGAAAAGTGACATCTTCAGGACAAGAGAACACCGTGATTCTGGAGTGACCCTGTTGAACGAATGCCCTGTTTTCCTTTGTGAGAAAGTGTTCTTCAGTTAGCAGACATGCCGAGGAGAGAGGAGAGATTCATGGGGACAAGCTCAAAAAACCAAAAGGCCAGTCATGGATTAGTGTTCGACGTCTGCTTCAAGACGGATGATATGAGTAAAGTGATCAATCCAGATAGCATTTGGCCATTTCTTCGGTCTCTGCAGAGGACAGTGGATGCCCCCGCTCAAGCAGGAGTTCACGGGATTCTGAGGAAAACAGTCAGTGAGTCCAAAGTGTGTTGGGGGGCACTTCACATAGGGCAACATATTTTTCCTAAAGGCATAACATGAAACTCTTGATGGAAAATACAAAACAACCACAACAAAATACCATAGCTGTCATCTCAAAGAGGACAAAAGGCAGTTTTTCTGGAGCCATTTCGAGTGACCATGGTAGTTTACAGAAGAAAGAAAGAAAATTGAAAATCAAAGCAAGCTTGATTTTTGCCTGGGTGGGTACTCAGAGCGATGGTCAGGGTAAGAGGGACACTTTCTGCAGCCCCACAAGCCATCTGATCACAACCTCAGCTCTGGGGCTGGTGACAGCCACTGGTCTGCTAAGTTAATAGGTTCAAACCTTTTTTTGTTTATTTATTTTTTGATTTTTTGCGTTTATCTACCAGGATGATAGTTCTGACACAGAGATGGCCAAGGAGCAGCTTGTTTTAGAGGGCTAGAACTAGCCCAAGGTAAAGGAATTAGGCCCTGGGCCTGCAGCCTTCCAGTCTCTCCAAATTACAGTGGCTCTAGGCAGTCAGTCTCAGCAGACACCCTCTCTTTCCAGGCGTCCTTTCTGTAAACCATGTGTGCCTTTGTCCACATTCATGACCGCGGTAGGAAGGACTAAGTGCGTTCCCTTATCCTTCTCTCTTCCTACTCAGGGCTAGGCAGGGATCGGGACTGGAATATGAGATAGAGACTCACGAGCAAGAGGAGGCACTGGTGAGGAGAACCTAACATCACAGCCATCTGGACTTACGGTAAAATGGGGACAGTTCTCCAATACTGTAACCAGAAGGACCTTGGATCTGGATGTGGGTGACCAATGTGACTGAATATCCAACATTTTATAGAATTGTCTGTTGTTTGTGAAATTAGGACATTTCCTGACCAAAAACCATTTTCTTTATCACATTTATCAGTAAAAAGCCAAACAAAGTACACATTTGGATTCTCCAAACATCATCGAAGGCTATCTTTTTAATTAATTAAATTATTTCTTATCATAAATCATATGCATGCATAATGAAACAGCCTAAATTCATCTCTACAAGTTCAGGGTTCCAAGAGGCTATTCAATCAGTCCCGATGACACGGGCATGCTCAGTGCCAACACGGGAATTTTGTGAAGCTAAAGAGAGAACAAGTAAGAGCATGAAGCATCCTGGATTACTAAACACACTGCTGTCAGGGAAAGCTGGTGCTTGATATATCTTGGAAGAGGAATGAGCATTATATCATTCACTGAGTTTCCAAAAGGACTTTCAGACATTGCTGGAAGGATCAGAATGAGCATCTCCTGTCACTCTTTCCTCTGACAGAGTTTTCTACCCATGGTCCCGTCCTTCTATCTCAATTTAGAGATAATTCTGTTTCCACCAGTGGTATCTCTAGGATTAGAATGAACTAGTGCAGTTGTGTTTCTGGAATCCATGTACATACGCATATGTATGCCTGTGTATGTAAACTCTATGGGTGCTTGCTCCTCTCTGAGTTCACATTTTTCCTGGCCTCTGCTTTTCTTCTTGAGATGGAAGCAGACATCCCTTCTTTCCTGCCCATGAACTTACAGAAGCCTAGGGCAACTGTGGAAACCACAGTTTAAAAGGAACCTGTTCTCCCACACCTCTCAAGGCTGGAAGCTGTGGTTATGGTGTTCTCAGAGCAGCGCCCCATTGGAAAACCTCTAGGAGAGCATATGCCTCCAGTGCTTCTTAGCTTCTGAGGGTGCTGTGGTTCTCAGCGGTCTTTGGTTTGTGGATACTCACTCTCTCCAGAAATACCCTCCCTGCATCTCTTCATTTTTCCTCCCCATGTCTCTTCCTGAGCCTCTTCTAATGAGAATACCAAGTCATTAGGGCTTAGAGCACCCTGGAAGATCTGAGTCTTAACTTGATCCCACCTGCGGAGATCTGTCCCAAATAAAGTCTTGTGTTCGGGCACAAGGTTCAGAATTTTAATGTGTCTTTAGGGAGATCATGACTCAACCAGGAATACAGCAGTCTCTTCCTCGGTGCTCAGCACAGTTTGCCATACACTTATAAGGAAGTCTGTTACTCTTAGGTTCTGTCCATCAAGGGTTGTGGCCTCCACTGATCTAGCCTCCTCTGCCTGTTCATCTTCACAGTGATTGGCATACAACTGACGCTCAGAACTGATGCGTGACCCTCTTTTCTGTTTCTCGGCTCATGATTGAATGGTCCTTAGATTTTTCTCCCACATGTTCAGTGGGAATGTGGGAGACTCCTGCAAGAAAAGAATGCTAGAGAAAATGACAAAGCTGTCCGGTGTGTGTGTGTGTGTGTGTGTGTGTGTGTGTGTGTGTGTGTGTGTGTGTGTGTGTGTGTGTGTGTGCAGAACCAGGGGTCATAGAAAGCTCCACTGCTTCCAAGGCTGAGTTCAAATGTGTTCTGTCCAGTTCAAACCAGATCTTGTCTTCTGGGATCTAGACTGATCTGAGTTAAGTAGCAGCAGAAAGAAAGAAGGAAGGAGGGAAGGAAGGAAGGAGGGAGGGAAGGAAGGAAGGAGGGAATGAGGAAAGGAGGGAATGAGGAAAGGAGGGAAGGAGGGAAAGAAGCAAAGAAAGAAGGAAGGCTGGTTAGCTTAGAAAAAGCTATTATTTTTGACTTTGAAAAATTTTATTATTTCTATTTTATCTCTGGGACATAATTTTGTTTATTTTGATGGAAAAGCTTGAACAAAATTGCTGTTTTTATTTATTGTTGATAGTTAACATGTCTATTCTCCTTTATGGTTAGATTAATTTCAAATCAAGTATTCTTTGAACCAGAAGTATAGAGGACATTAAAATACCACAGATACCAATTTCCTGAAGATGATTTTTTGAACTTGAATGGTATATTTGGTTTGGATGTCCTACACAGAATATTTGAGCATTTTTGAGGCCACTTGGCTAAAAGCATGTGTCAGCCAACCCTCTTAATTCTAGAGAATTAGATGGTTTGTGTAGAATAAATTTTCATAATTTAGGTGGTTGCACCATACCACGCTATTTTCATGTCTGCACTCATCAACCATCTCATTAGTTCTCGCAGAATGAGAGATTCTGATAGAGCTGGGATTCCAAATGTGCTGATTATCTTTCTCCTTCTAGGTTACTGTTCGCTGACTAGAAAAATCGCCCGCCCTGCTATTAAGTTCTGTACATTTATTTGGTGACACATATGGGTAGTAAGAATACACCCGTAGCCGACATGTTTCAGTGCTAAACTGCCATTATTTGATCCATGTGTTTCTTTGTACCTCTTGATTGTAGTTGATGCTAAGGACTCTAAAACTCACGAATTCATTTTATTCCTTAGGCAGTTATTCAGTAAATAAAGGTCTGTATGGCTGAATTTTAACCGTTTCTTCATGTAAAAGGAGCAAGGTATTTTCGAATCACTCTTCCTGTGAGGGCCCATGTAGCGTCTCAAAGTTAATTACAGTTAATTCAAGACATGTGGGTTTTGTTTTGTGGCTGCTGTGATTTTATATAAAGCAAGCCGCAATGAAATTACAGCACATTAAGTACCATTAGCTGCAGGCTTCTGTGCTAAACACATCTCGGGCTAGATTTACTCAAGTTGAGCGCTTGATATGAGAACTAATTATTCTGGATTTAATTTTACTCTAAAAAAATAGCTGAGTATCTCAAACTATATGTTTAGTGATAACGCTTCTAAGCCTGGATGCTGTAACTATGAGGTGGTTAACTGTATTTCTGGCGTGGAATCCACTTCCCCAAAAGACTTGCTTTGGCTTTTAAACTAATATTTGGGTATTCTGTGAAGTAGCATTTGTTCATAATGCGAATAGCGTGGCTTTAACTAATGACCGTGTCTGCATTGCGGCTCTGTAAAAAAGGAAGGAGAAACTGCAGACTTGGGTTTGCCGGTGTTTGCAGGACTGCATGCCTGTCAATTCTAAGGAGAAAGAATTTGTGATGGTCGCAGGGCACAGGTGACCACCTGTGCTGTCATGCAGCGGGAGCTACCATCCGAATGCTGTGCCTTCTAATGTTCCTCAAAGAAAAATAAAATAATAAATAATAGCAGCATCGAGCAAAGGAACCCCACATTAGCAAACTCCTAAGTGATCCCCGATGTTAAAATTCAAAAATTTTACTCTCAACTTTAAAAGCAGCCATAAGGACTTGCCCGCATCTATGTCAGTATCTGTGTCTCGGATGGTTCGTGTGCTGTTCTCAGTTCGTTTTTGATTAATGCAATATGTGTTTGAAAATTTGTGGATTAAGACCACACTGAATCATGTATCGGGTCAATGAATGGGTCTAGTTGAGGGGACAGAGTGGTACGGACATCTGGCTCTTTCTTGGGAGAATGAGGTACTGAGCGCAGTCTTATTTGTTTGTGATGGGAAAACATTCGGAGCACATACTAATTAAATTAATATTCACCGATATCTGTTTGATATTGCTTGACATGTACAGTTCAATATGTTTTTCACATCTGCATATGCGAGCACCAAGTAAATGTTCAAGCATCCTTCTCACCTTGGAGAGGAACTGCTCTTTTGACACCCACGCCTACCATTTTCAAAGCAACTGTTGATCCGTTTTAGGTTCTGCGGGTTGCTTCCAATCCAAAGGAGCTGATTCCTATGGTCTGTGTCATCAAGGGACTCAGCAGGAGTTCGAGACTCCTCTTTACAGTAGATGATGTCAGCTTCACTGTCCGTCATTCTGTGCACTCTTGTGCTGCATGCTGCACGTACGTTTTCTTTCCAGCCCTGTGCCCTTAAAACAAAGGACCCCCCCCCCCCCACCGAAGAGCTCAGAGCTTCCAATCTCTGATCCTAGCTTCAAACGCAGAGGCCTGTTTCAGTGTTCAAGCTCACAATCCACCCGTTCATCTTGTGTTTATTTTCCTGGGTTATTATAAGTGATTGGCTCGTGCTGGAGGCTCACGGGGTGGGGTGGGGCAGAAGCTTTTCTCACCCTGGGGTAGTCAACCCTTGTGACCAAGTGGGGCTCAGTCTCTGCTTCCTCTGACATTGGACACTCCAACCCCCAAGTTTTTTACTTTGCAGAAGCTGACTCACCTCAGCTGATCACAGAATCCGGTGAGAGCCATGCGCTCTTCTCCCCAGAACACCAGGATGGCAGCTGCGTTATATCTCACAATTACTGGGTGTTATCAAGGAGCAGAAGGTTTGAACCCCACTTAAAGTTTGTAGTTTATTTGCTTTTGTTTTTACTTCTTTCTTCAGGCTCACCTGGACTTATGCCGTGGAGAAAAGGTGGACAGAACTTAAGCCACTTTGATGGCTTGTCCTTATTCCTAGTTACTGAGGGATTTGAGTCTCCTTGTGAGATCTGTGGGGTGTTTTACACAGTCACACTGGTCTTGGGGCATTTTACATGATTACACTGGTCTGAGATACACAGTTCTTCAAGTCCCACAGAAGCAAAGTCATTCCCCTGAAGGCTCTGAAGTTAAGGGGAGCTGAGATGATTTCTTCTCTGTCCTGGGGAAGCTTGTAACCTTTCTCCTTCTTGGTCTGTTGTCCCATATTTATATTGAAAAACGGTCACAGTCCTAAGGCTGTCGGTGAGGTCGGACAGTGCTTTGCATCTGAAGGGCTCTTCACTCTTAGACCACTGGTTTAACAAGATCACTTTTGTTCTTTGATATAATCCTTTATCTGCTGTGTTCATATTTGCTGTTGCAACACACACATACACACACAGATTCACACACTGCACACACTACTCCATCATAAAAATAACCTTTGATACGCTTTCACTTCATACTCCTATAGATAATTGAAGTTTCATATCAAATATAAAGGCAGTGTTGTGATCCAGAAGGAAGGAATAATCCTTTCCTCCTCCTCTTCCTCTTCCTCTTCTCTCTCTCTCTCTCTCTCTCTCTCTCTCTCTCTCTCTCTCTCTCTCTCTCTCTCTCTCTCTCTCTCTCTCTCTCTTCTCTCCCTGTTTAAATTCAAAGACATTCCCTCATTTAGGAGTCTACAGTTTGGAACTACAATGTTCCTCTCTTTTAATGACTTGCCCTTCCCTTCAGAAGATGAAGGGAGAGGAGCCTGCAGGTGCAGATCCTCACTCAATGGCCTCTAGCTGTGGTTACCAGAGGACAATGCCCCATGCCTGCTATATTAGCCTCTTAAACCCAAGGCTGCAGCTATAGCTGCCATTACCAGCCTCCTCCTCCAGGGGAGAGGAATGCCTTCTTCAAACATGCAGGCAACAATTCTGGGGTTTTTCCTCTTTGACAGCTGAATAATTAACTTCAGTATACTTGTTAGTTTATTAAAAGCTTTGGATTGAATGGGGGGGAGTGGGTAGCATAAATCATGTTTTCCATTTTTTTGTTTATTACAAGTGGCTGTCAGTGATGTTTTTAAATCATTTAATATTCTTGTTAATAACAAGTCTAATTAAGAAATCCATTAGAAGTCTGTAAAGTTAATTTAACAGGGGCAAACCCTAATTGTGTGCTATTGGAATTATTTTTATAAAAAGAATGCCATGGGCTTTTATGAATTCTCAGTCAGAAATTCCTATCATCTAAGTTGATTCATGTGTTCAAGCCTGCACATTTTAAAGTTGTTAGTATTGGAGCATTACTTGGAAATAATTTTACTTGATTACAGTTTTGCTGAGGAGGCCAACTACATCTCCCAGCCTTTGCCAGACACTATATTAGCAGACACTGAGACATTAGATGACTTTTACTTCTTTTTAAAATGATATTTTATTTATGTATTCTCTGTGTGTATGTATCAGAGGCATGCGTGTGCCATAGAGGACGTATGTGAGTCCAAGGACAGCGTGCGTGAGTCTGTCTGTTCCTTTTGTCATGTGTGTCCCATGAATCAAAAATCACATCATCTGGTTTAGGGGCAGGAACCTTTACCCACGGAGCCATCTCGTTGGCTTTTGATGATATTAATTTCTTAGACACGGCAGATAGTGACTCAGTGTATGCTCTTCTCAGAATAGCCTTCGTATTATGGGAACACTCAGATTTCCACTGGGCTAACAAAATGCTGGTGGTTTCCTTTATTTTGTTCAACTAAGAAAATCTTCAATAAAGTCAAGGAAAAGACTTTGTAGGACTATGTAGGCAGACACACGTATTGCTGAAATACATTCCAGGAGTTGCGAGGGCCTTGCCCGATCAATGTTCACTTTGACTAACCACCATAGCTACAACAGGTATAAATATCTGTCAGATTGTTAAGCATATTAACATTGCAAGGGCTATAAAAATCAGTAAACCACTCAACTAATACTAATACATTTTTTCCATTTCTCATTGATAAAATATATAATTTATTTCATGTTATTCCTAAATATCAGCTTGCTGGTATTTTTTGATAGAAATTGGATAAAAAAGTCTTTTCTCATTCTATGTAACAGACAAATACATGATTTAGAAAATGAAGCTGAATTGAGCAAGCATTTTCTGTGTTCACCATCAGCTATTTCAGTATTTCGTGGGTAGGGGAGTCCCTGGTGAAGCATGCAGCCTAGTATGAAAGGATCAAGCACTAAAATTCTGGTAACAAATGAAACCATTTAATTAATATCTTCTGTCTTTGTTGCACGTGCGCGCGCGCGCACACACACACACACACACACACACACACACTTAGGGCTTATCAAAATTACTTGAGTGACACCAATACATAAATTATACACTTAAGCGTAGAACAGCTGAAGGAAGAGAGAAGGATCAGCAGCATTTGGATGACTTCCATTTCATTTCCATAAAAGTTAACTATATTGACCACTTGCTGCATTTAAGTGCTTTGATAGGCCCTTATAAATATTACCCATCGCATATTGTAATAACCTCTTAGATAGAGGCAAACTCTTGCTCTTAATGATAAGCAAGCTGTCACTCAGCATTAACCCCATAGCTAAGACATGGATCCACCCACACATCCATCAGCAAACACATGGAGAAAGAAGGAGTGGCAGCAACCACATGGTGGTTTCGTTTTCATAAGACAGAAACAATGAAGCAATAGCTTATTATTGTTTGTTTCCTAAGGGTGACATTTTATTGTTTTTTACACTAATTTATTACACACACACACACACATATATATATATACAAATTTCCATACTGGAGATGATTGCTCATAGTGAACTGAAAATTAATGAAAGGACTATGGTCTCAGTGATAAGTGTTTTTTGAAGTTTCTAATATGGAAATATATTCAGTGTAGCTTGGTATTGTATTTCTTATATTTATCAGCTGATACAAGTTATAGGTTTAAAGATTTTGTTTTCAGGGTGGAAACCCGTGCTTTTGAGTTATTGTTAATGGAGAGTACAGTATTACTTGCTGAGAATTTGAAACAAATTCTGCAGTACACTTTACAGAAACTCCACAGAAAATGAGAGAGCTAGGCAAGTGGCAGAACTTGAAATATCGTGTTTCCTTTGCTTACTTTCCTGTCACCTGTGGCATCAGTGGGAAGGAGCTCTCCCTCCTGTGGATCTATGAATGACTAGAATCGCCAAAGGCACCTTCTAAATTTATTATTTTTCATAGTGTCACTTATCAGAAAAGTCAACCTGAGTGTGGAGTCTTGGAGGCTTATAAAAGACCTACAGATGGGTTATACAGTAAATGTGGATGGCTTGGTACCTGCTATTCCTTAGAAATACTGCACTGAGCGTACGCCCTTGTAACTGAACGTCATCTGGATAATTGTCAATCCTTCATGGTGCCCTCTACTTTTAAAAGGATCATATGTTGTAAAACTATTGTGACCCTTTTATGACCTGTATATAATGTAGGATAAAATAATAATATACCCAATAGCTGTTTCTAAATGAGTTTAAAATGTGAAATAAATGAAGACTGGTAGGTGAAGTTAAGATCTCAAATGAAGGACTGGGCAGTAGCTCTGTGGAACTCAGCCATAAATACACATGCAGTCCTGGGTTTAAAACCAAGTTGTAAAGAAATGAACGTAGGAAAGAAGAGAAAGAAAAAGTCTTCAAATAGGGTGCGGCGGTGGATACACTCTCCGTTGAACCAGACCTATGTCTGAGATCATGTGTGTGGACAGAGCTCAGCGCGTGTCCTTGCACACTCAACTCGGAATGTGGCAGTGACTTCATGCTTAACCTAGGAAAGGAATGCTCCCCACTTCCCAGGTTTTCACACCAAGAGCTTTGCTTATGCCCCTCTCCTCAGTCACTCCCAGGGCTTATTTGAAAGACTGTTGGCCTCCCCAGCCTATTGGCCTAGACCAGACACACCTGTCTACTTTCAGTTTAATATTTATTTTTAATTTGCTTTTAACGGACTCTCTGAATGTGGCTGACGGTGGAGAAGGACTGAGAAACCAAGGACAACGGCGATGAGCTTGAACTCTACAGCATGGATGGGCTCACTGTGAGCCTTGTCAGTTTGGTTCCTCACCTTCCTGGACTTAGGGGGAGCTGGGAGGACCTTGGACTTAACATAGTGAAGGGAACCCTGATGGCTCTTTGGCTTGGAGAGGGAGGGAGTGGGCGTATGGGTGGAAGGGAGGGGAGGG
Source organism: Arvicola amphibius (assembly GCF_903992535.2). Classification (NCBI taxonomy): domain Eukaryota; kingdom Metazoa; phylum Chordata; class Mammalia; order Rodentia; family Cricetidae; genus Arvicola; species Arvicola amphibius. The sequence continues at coordinate 157,495,096 of NC_052050.1, forward strand.
AAGGGGGAGGAGGAGGGGAAGAGATGGAAATTTTTAATAAAAAAATGAGAAAAAAAAAGAAAACATATTTGAAAACATTTTCATGACTATACTTTTTATGTAGTTTCCTTACTGTGGTTCTTCTGCTGAGTTGAATGTAATTGTGAAGCCTATCTAGGGGATCCATATTTGTCTTTGTATAATATAGTTGTGATTTTATGTTAGGAATCAGCATGAAATTATGATCATATTCCTAAGTTAATTTCTGAATTGTTAACTTTTCAGGGATATACATCTTCTCCAGACTGAAATTATTGAGACTTTCATTAGTACCCCAGCTTCGTCTTATGAGTGGGTTGAGCATGAACAAGGAAAGAATCAAAGTTGGTATGAACTTCAAGGATTTTAAATGACCCATGTCAAAACAAACAAGCATATAAATTGTTAATGTGCTGCCTATTAATTAGTTTGCTAATGGTTTATGGTGTATGAATTTGGCCTACTCCTCACTTAAAGCCTAATATTTTATTACCACTTGAACTGTCAGTGTTCAATAATATAAACTTCATGTTTATCGTGAGGGGGCAAATACCACAAGGATGAATGCTGTTCACAAAATTGCTAGCTGGATAGTCTGGCCTAGATTTTATCCATTGAATCAAAAGGTAAGCTGAGCCATGCTTGAGGGCTCAGCTAAAGTGATCAGAAATTCCTGGAAATTCTAAGATTCTTTGCCTGCCAAGCCTTTAATGGGAGCAAGCATTGCATGGAAAAAATATAAGATTTCAAAGTAAGGGGTGAGTTCTCTTGAAAACTTTGAAACTTCCTTTGATCCTCAAAGTCCAGTTCTAGTCCCTCTCACCTGTTTCTCTTTTGCTCCTGATTGACTATCCTTGTACTCAACCGGGTCCCCAGACTTCACTTGATTTTGGGTCTAGTATCATGGATTCTAATTCCTTTGAGGAATAAAGCATTTTTTTAAAAAAATATTTCTTGAGTAACTATTTGAAAGGAAACTTTTCAGTGAAATTAGTACACTAATTAGCCATATTTTCAAGCTATCTGTGAAAAATAAAAAGATGCCCTCATCATCTGAAAACAAATGCAGAAATTGCCGAAATGCCAGAGAACCTTACAAGGGAGAAAGCAGTCAAAGAAGAAACACTTCAAGGGAGAGTTTCTGTGGACAGTTATTCTGTTCTGTCCAGTCCCCCAGTCATTCAGTCCCAAAGAAACACACAGAGGCTTATATTAATTATAAACTGTTTGGCCTCTTAGCTCAGATTTATTATTATCCAGCTCTTACAACTTAAATTAGCCCATAAATCAATGTTTAGCTATGTGACTTGGTACCTTTTCTCAGTGAAGCATTCTCATCTTGCTTCCTAAGCTTTTAGATCACAGCTGTGTCTCTGTCTTTCCTCTCTCCAGAATTCTCTTACTCTGGTCCCCCTGCCTATATGTCTTGGCAGGCCACTGACAAATCAACATTTTTTTTAAATGTATACGAGTGACAAATTTTTGCCAGGGTACAAGAGCATTATCTTGCAGCATTTCTCCATTTTTTTTCCCTTTCAAAACAAGAACCCTGAATCTAATCTACTTTTTAAATCTTTTTTTTCCTGACCATTATCCATAAAAACTTGTAACCAACATGCTAAACAAAGACAAACATCCATAATCCAGTTTTTGAGAATATGGGCATAGTTTTCTAGGCTACTTCCTGCTAATTGGGGGTGCTGATAATCTTATGAGGACCCAAAGAAAATTGAGGACTCTGGTGAAATTCTGATTGGAGTATTCTTTAAGACTGGATCATCTCAGCCAGCAGTCTTGAGACTAGTCCAGATGTAGAACTCAGAGGAAACTGCAGCAGAGGTGCTCTGAAACATTGGATCATCTGTATCATCTGTTTCCACTGGAGACTTTTCAGGGGGTCTTCTTCAATCAAACCTTATTTTTCTTAGCCCAGAATGAATCCATAGCCTCCCATTTCCTGGAAACAAAAACAAAACCTCTTCTCCAAAGTAACATATCTTTTGACTGAAATTTTGAAGTCAAAGCAATTTCAAAATATATAGGTTGGATTAATCCAGCAGCATTTATAATCAAATATCTTTTAACAGCTGTTGTTCCTTCCTCAGCAGTCAAACAATTCAAAGACAAGACAATAGCATCCAAATTCTCTGTATATTTTCCATCTATATGTGGTTTTTATTTCTTTAATTTTAATTTTTGATTATTTTGAGACAAGGTTTATTGGCACAATTCTGTGGAGTTTCATGGTATTTGCTACCAACAAGAAGAATGCCCTGGCTTCTCACTAACACCATTTAAGTGTTTGGTAACAGGGCCTCTTAAAAGAGCTGTCAGGTTTTTGCTGCTGACACTGAGCTAGGAAGCTTATTTTAAAGGAGTCATACTTTTGCTCACTGACGGCAAGCAGAATCTCCTGGAGAAAAGACAGTTACCAAGATGATGAGCTTGACTCTGTTCTTGTCTGTCTAGAATCCTATTTTTTTTAAAGATTTCTCAGGCTTTTTGTGAAAATTCTTGCCAATGTTTGGCCTCCATTTGTAGATGGTTCTGCAGCCATTCAGTACCAAAGAAACACACAGTATCAGCAGGACAAGCTTTACAGAAGACAGCAACGTAAATCCAATATTGTAGGTGAGAAGCTTGGAAAATAATACACAACATATATCTGCAAAGATAAATATTCTGGGAGGATAATGGAAAAAATTAAAAAATAAAAAATTTAAATGCCCATTGTACATTCGTCAAATATACAATCCTTATGTTTAGCTGAAAACCATGAGGAAAAAGTGATGGAATGTTGAGAGTAAGCATCAAAGATCTCAAGCATTAATTTTTAAAAAAAAAACATACATTGTACACATTTCCTGTTTAATTTAGTAATTCCTGGATTGCATCCCAGGTTCAGGCCAATGTCTCCAGGTGAGAACAGATATTGCTATTCAGGGCAGAGGGCAGAGCTCTCTTTCAGAATGTCTGTGCAGGTGGGAGAGGGAACAGGGAGAGAGGAGGGGCGGGAAACTGTGATCAGGATGAAGAATAAATGAAAAAGCAGTTAATAAAATAAAAAAAAATACTTCAATAAATAAGTCATCATGAAACTGCCTAGATCTTCTACATCTTTCTGGAGATTATCAGAATTTTCGTGTTATTTCTGGGACTTTCCTGAGATCCGGCTGGAAGCCATCCCCAGCGCATCTGCTGCCCACACACTTTTCCCATTCTATGCCATCCTCTTCTTTCCATGGGCAGCCAGCCTAGTGTTCTGGAAAGATGCCATCTCTACCATGATAAGTGATTCATGCTATTTTCCCAGTTGCTCTGCAGATCTACAGTGTTGTTTCTGTCTCTTCTTGGCCATGGAGTGGCTGCTGGCTTGCTCAAACAGGTGGAATTTATACCATGGTAATTTAATGCAAAATAGAGTTATGATCTACATACTTGCCTTCACAAACAAGGATCTAAAATAATAATTAAAATACAGGTCACTTGTTTAACTTCAGTAACTGCAGAAAAATATTCTTGACCATTGCTTCATTCTATATACATACATATCATCTTTTTTATTAGTGATTTTTTTTCTTATTTTTTTATTAAAAATTTCCATCTCCTTCCCTCCTCCTCCCCCTTCCCTCCCCTCCCTTTCACCCATACCCCCACTCCTTCCCTCTCCAAGCCAAAGAGCCATCAGGGTTCCCTTCACTATGTTAAGTCCAAGGTCCTCCCAACTCCCCCTAAGTCCAGGAAGGTGAGCAACCAAACTGACAAGGCTCACAGTGAGCCCGTCCATGCTGTAGAGTTCAAGCTCACCGCAGTTGTCCTTGAATTTTGCATGCAAATGAATGGAAATAGAAAACACCATCCTGAGTGAGGTAACCAGGCCCAAAAAGATGAACATGGGATGTACTCACTCATAACTGGTTTCTAGCCATAAATAAAGGACATTGAGCCTATAATTCGTAAAAAAATCCTAGAGAAGCTAAATAAGAAGGTGAATCCAAAGAAAAACATATAGTTATCCTCCTGGATATTGGAAGTAGACAAGTAGACAATATCCTCCTGGATATTGGAAGATTGCCGGACAAAAAATGGGAACTTGGGGGTGGGGTGGGATGGGGGGAGGGGAGGGATGGGGAGAGAAAAGTGTGAAGTGGAGGATGGGAAGAGCTTGGGAGAATAGGATGGTTGGGATATAGGAAGGGTGGATATGGGAACAAGGAATTATATATCTTAATTAAGGGAGCCATTCTAGGGTTGGCAGAGCCTTGACTCTAGAGGGGTTCCCAGGTGTCCAGGGAGACGCCCCCAGCTAGTTCCTTGGGCAGCTGAGGAGAGGGTGCCAGAAATGTCCAGATCCTAGTGCTATACTCATGAATATCTTGCATATCACCATAGAACCTTCACCTGGCGTTGGATGGAGAAAATGACAGAGCCCCATATAGGAGCACCGGACTGAGCTCCCAAGGTCCTGATGAGGAGCAAAAGGAGGGAGATCATGAGCAAGGAAGTCAGGACTGTGAGGGGTGCATTCACCCCTTGAGACGGTGGGACAGATCTAACGAGAGACCACCAAGTCCAGTTGGAATGGGACTGATGGAACAGGAGACCAAACCGGACTCTCTGAATGTGGCTGACGGTGGAGGAGGACTGAGATACATACCATCCTTTTAATAATTATATTAATTATTCACAGAGCCCTTACTATGCGTCAGGTTCTTCATGGCTCTGTGTGTTCAGGTAAATTAGCTGTTCCCATAGTGAGGGACATAGGTAATAAGCAGGTGAAGGAATCCTTCATCTCCTGGTGTATCTGCTGAGAATTGTGCAAAAAAGGGTGTCTTCTTGGCATGGAAATCAGTTGATTTTCAGTACAGATCTTGGACTTCTCCTCCATGGTTGAAATATAAAAGAAGCCAAGCCAGTGATAAAAAGCAATGCCTGGGGTGCAGAATTTGGAGGTGTCACTGGGTTGTGGAAGTCAACTCTAGCTGAATGAGAGTGAGCCATGGGCAAGCAGCAAGGCACGCAACAGGGAAATCTGCTTCCCACCACAGGGTCTTATACGCTCTCTGGTGGTGGGAAGATAAGAAGAGGGGGTTGAAGTTCAAACAACCACTGTGTTTTGGCTTTGGTTTTGTTCAGAAAAAACTGATCGTAGATCCTGAAGGCCTCTGAAGGGGTTTTCAAGCACAGTCAAGTGTTCCCAGAACATGAACTCCAGGATGTAAATCCCATCCTTGCCAACATTTCCTTGGGCATCTTTCTTCTCTTCCAGGGATGGACTTTGTGTCACATGGCAATCAGAGCTTGATTAGAGATCTAGAGAAAAGGAAAGCGATGTAAACAGTCTTGCCACCTCCTCCCGTTACTCCACACCAACTGTATACTTACAAGTCTAGCCAAGGCTTATGGCTGCTATGTGAAGGCTGGCTTGAAATAGCAGACCTTCAGCTTCACCCAGCCTTCACAGTGATGGCCTGGGCAGGTCACTCTTTGTGTAGCATGAACGATTACCTATAGGGAAGAGTCAGAACCATGGACTTTGAGGAACAGCTAAGATTCTCAGATTGTTGCCTGTTTCATGGATCCAGCTTTCTTTACCTAACTTCCTTTTTCTGTCTGAAGTGTTCTGTTTCCCAACTGCCAGCTTCCTGAGCACTGGGTGTTTTTACGGAAAGCTTAGTTGGCTTTAATTGTTTCTCAGAAGCACACCATTTGATAATGACAGACTCAGTCTCCTTCTGCCTTTTAGAGATTATTCCATCTTTTCAGGACCAACACAAAGTCCTGCTGTTAGGTGGCTTCCTGTCTAGGGGTAGAGAAAACAACATGGATTGTTAACGAGTGAATACAATTCTGATAAGAGGCATTGCTCAGGAGCCCTTTGGAAGGAGGTGTGGGCTCTGTACAGAAGCTGAAAAAAAAAAGTACGAAAAACCCCCAAAACTAACCAGCCATCCAAACAAAGAAAAAACAGAGCAAGCCAGAGTAGATAAAGAGTTCATGAGTCCCAGTTATAGGGGCTGTAATGATGGGCACTTGGACTGTTCTGTGTTTTAAGCATAACACGAACAACTGTTACATAAGTCAGCCACTGCTGATGCCAGCCCATCTGAGGGAGGCGTCCCGGCACACCCCTTGATCGTAATATACAATTTCACAGGCTGGATTGGTGGTTTCTGTGTTGGCCATTGTTCTGACTGTTTATTGTTGGGGCAGGGTATACACCTCCAGAAACTGACACTGGGAAACTAGGAAGAAACCTGGAGGATTGTTAAACAACCAAGATTTCCGAGACACAAGATCTTCTGCTGTTAGATACACTTTTGTTTTTATCCTGTGTGTGGAGGTCACACGGAAACGCCATGGAGCCAGCCCTCCCCTCCCCTCCCACTCTGCTTTTGTTCTGGTGTCACACTCAGGTCACAGGGCTTGTCTGGCAAAGTCTTTACTTGTGGAGCCACTTGCAGGTCTACCTTGCATTGAATTTTAAAATTGCCATTTCTAACATGTTAAATGTTAAAGTATTGAATCTATTAATTTCAGAGAGTATTTTGAGTTGCCTTTATTAAATAAGGTACAGTTTGAGACTATGTGTATTTTCAGAGACACACAATTTTAAGTCAGTCACATTTCAGCTACAATAGAAAAGACCTTGTCCATTTTAGTGTCTCGGTGATGTTTACGTTCTCTGTCCTGATCGCAACACTTCAGGAATATAAGGAATCCTGTGTTTTTCAGCACCAGGAGTTCAAGTAGGCTTCTACTGCCTGTAGTTTTCCAAATTCAGGCAGAGTCCATATTTAATTAAGAGCTATGATTAAACATGTGTGAGTGTTTGCCCAAGAGTGCATGTCAGCTAATGTTCTCAAATGGCAACTCGACCATTTGCAAATGCTAACAGTCTATCAGAGGGAACATGGTTCGCAGGCAGACAGAGGGTCACGATCCAGTCACCTGACTCCCACCCAGCCCACAGCTGCAGGTCAGTGACTCCAGGTCCCCAAGTAAAGGCCAACACATTAGAGTTAAACCTGACGTTTTTCTTTATTTAACAGTTAAGGCAGAAGAAAAAAAAACATGTTTGAAATATCACTAGAGTTAATTAAAGAATGTCAATGACATGTGCCAGAATTGGGGTGTTTATTTCTTCTCTACTGGGATGTCTGAGTGGATCTTGTAGCATGAGATGGCCTGGGTCATAGCTAGGTTAGGCCACATTTGTTCTCAATTTAGCTTCGAGTCTTCATTAGCTAAATACCTTCCAGTCTTTTTAGCGTCAAGTACTTTCTTGACTTATTTTTCCTACTAAGTAACAGATGCTGTTTCTTCACCTTTAAGGGTCTCTAAAACTCTGTGGTCTTTTTGTTGATTTTATCATCTTAAGTCCAATGTTCTCCAAACTTTCCCGCATTTAGTTCCAGAAGTGTGGTTTGAGATTACCTTTGGAAGTCTTGACATTTTGATCATATCAGCTCTATGAATGACTCAGAAGTTTCTACTGTTCTTTTAGGAACCCCTGATTAGTGATTTTTATATTGTTTACTATACCATAATATTTCATATTTCAATAATCTCATTAGTAATTGGAGGGTAGTTTGATCCTCATAAATTACCATTCTTAGTAGATTCCTTTCTTGAACCATGCATTAGACAAATAAGGTGCCTTAGGTGATGCCCATGTGACCATAATGCATAAGGGCTTCCTGTTTCTGGGCAAGAAGATATGTGGAATTTGTAGATAAAGGTATCAAGGCAAAGTTTGAATAGATGGATACTCACAGTCCCACATGTGGCTAAATAGTTTATTACATGGATGTTCATTGGAGCAAAACAGATTGAGAATGGGTAGCTTCCATGATTACAGCCATAGGAAAACAACGTAGAAAAGAAACTTAGCCTGGATATGTAACTCAGAGTAGAGCATTTGCTAGCATGTGTAACATCCCCAGTTTGATCACCAGCACCAGAACACTAGAAAGAAAGTGATAATACATTAACTCTATGAAAGACAAATAAAAATAAAACTAACAATTACCAACTAAAAGATCATTTGTGACATATGTGTCTAATAAAAAATACTCCATCTGGAATACAAAATGAATGCTTGCTAGTTAACTGAAAATAAATAATAAATAAATAAAAGCAAGCAACTCAATAAAACTGGAAAAATAAGTGAAAAAACATTAAATTGCAGATAAATATTTTGCAAGGGAAGCTATAGACAGAAAACAAATTCAAGACTAGGTACTCAATATCTCAAGCCATCATAGACGCAAACCAATACTCCTTCAAGATTCTACAGCCCATTGAAATGACATGTATACTAAGTATTGACAATAATATGGAAAATCACACTCAAACAAGCCATTGCTCCGAAGTATCTAGAACAATAACTGTTGAAGCAAAAGAGTTCAGACATAGCCTAAACCATTTGGGGAAGCTGTTTGTCCATTTTTTTTTTAACAAATTCAACACATACTTACATTCTGACTAGTCATGCTACTCCTAAGAATTCATTGGGACAAAGATAAGAACTGAAAACACAACCTAGCTCACAAGGCTGTGCATGTGTGACTATGGGGTCTTTATTCATAATAACCTCACACTAGAGTCATCCCTGGGAGGAATCCAATGAGTAGAAAAGACACTCTCAAAAGTTACATGGCATATGACTGTGTTCATATTCCATTCTAGAAAGGACCTAGGGCTGCACAGAGAAGGTAAATACCAGGGGCGCTCAGATGCGACAGTATTTCAGGGAACTTTGGGAGCGATGGACTACATTCTGATGAAGATGGTTGTAAGGCTACAGGCTGTTGCACTGCATACCCCAGACCAATTTAAGGTTTTGTAAATTAGAATGCATTTAAGAAAGGATGTCCACTATGTTGCTTGGGGTGTTTTGTATCCAGTCAGTTTTCTGAAGCTCCATCCCCTGAAGACCCATGTTCAGAGTTGGGAAGGGTGGGGGAAATTGTGAAGACTGAAAACTGCCTTCTGCTTTTTAATTTTTTTCCCTGAGACCCAGTTCCTCAGCTGCTCTCCCAAGATGTTTGAGTTCACAGGTTTTCCACCACGGCTGCTGAACTCTGACTTCAGAAATCATCCGAAAGCCAAGATGTGTCAATGTTATACACACAGCAACTTAGCCAAGTCAACATTTCCTCTCGGAACCCAAGTTTCTGAGCTCTTGAAATTGTCAAGGTCAAGCAACTTTTAAGCCACGCGTGTTCCTCTTTGATCCAACTTTCCTAGCGAACCACAACCTCTGTGCCAGGGGCGTTCTACCATTCACACGATTAGACTGCGAAGTGCTTTGAGACCTGGGGGTCCCGAATGATCCAAGTGCTAATTATTGCTATGTGCTGTTCCAACTCCAGTTTGCAATCATTCCCTGTGCTTGTCGTCTATCAGGCTGCCCACCTTACCCCACTTTGTGCTACTTGGTTGATCAGTCCCTCTGCTCTCTGTCACTGTGCGTCCTGTCTTCTCAATGCAGATGTCCTATTAAGGCAGAAACTTGGAACCAGCAAGTCACCCTACCATAGGTGCTTTTCTTTGTGAACAACAGTTCATCGTCATAATTTTCCCCACAGTCTCTGCTCCAGGTTCTTTGTTCAGCTCTAGACATCAATTGCCAACCAACTGGTCAATTCGTATGAGACTTTTCCGGCAAAACCTTCAACTTCCTGTATTTAGAGGTCACACTCCTGCAGAAGATGGGAATAGAAATTGTCAGCATCACAGGGAGAAGCTGTACTTGAAGGGATTTGGTGGGCACAGTCTTCGTACTTTAGAGGATAAAATATATATGCAGAGATTTATAATCAAGACATTTTATAATGGAAACATTAAGTACACGTCCACTTTCTTCAGTAGGGACTTGTCTATATAAACTACAGGTAATCTTACATTTTGCGCTTTTATATATCCCTTTCTGGATCACATTTATTGACATAAATCACTATTATTTTAAAATGAAAATGAGAAAGTATAGCAATGCAAGTCATCCTGTGTTAACATTATTGGCATCATCATGTAATATTTTCATACTATGAAATCTCTTCTCATTTGAGGGCTATAATTTGAAAGATAGTCTTTGTTTGGTTCTGCATTCACCGCCATGGTGTGTGTTATGTCCCCAGGCCCAGCTTTATAGGCAACAGCGTCACAACCTAGAAGCCACGCATGACTCAAGTCCCTGAATTCCAGACTCAAATAGTTGATATGTCTTAGCACCTCAGAATCTCGATCAGGGCTTCTTGAGAGAGGGCTGGACCTGCGAATCTAAATGTCCATCAAGCAATGGGATACATTGCTCTCCTGCCCCTGAGATTCTGAAATTTCTGTGACCCACTCATGGCTCTGATCTGTTTGTATCTGCACTGAGAGTAGCCTAGCTTCGAGCATCCCCAGTCAAGCGCTGAGAACCACAGCTTGGAATTCCTGCTTCCTTAGGACTCCTGCTCAGTCCTTTTCCCTGGGAGATTTTAGTCCTCATACCTATCTCCCTTTTTGAAGACTGATCAGCTTACCTGCTCTTCACAGGAGCCATTAACAAACCACAGCTGGCTGTGGGAGGGTAAGACAGACCCTGGTTTTGATCTGTGGAGCTGATAGCGACTTCCTGAAAATTAACCAGATTGTCAGTTTTTTACAGGACTGTACACCTAGAGAAGTACATTGCATTCTGCATCCTATCACTAAGGAATGTTTAAAATTAAACTTATGGTACTTTGTGGGGGCGGAACCTCCATGTATACAACCAGACACTGGGAACCTTTGAAAGATGGAGTTGAACCAAGGATGAACACTATAATTATAAGAGATACCAAATCTAGGGGTTGGTGATAGAGTTAGTAAAAGAAAATGAGAAAGAGTCTAAGAAATAAAAGAAAAAACCAAACTCTGTTGTTTTCCATGCTGTCAGGGAGAAGGAGGCCTGGTGGGATTAGGAACAAAAATAAGCACTGACTCTTGGAAATTAGGTTTTCCTTGCTGGCAACTGATAAATCTATTATTTTCTTCTTGAGCTGCCAAGGATTTGGGATCTAATCATGAGAGGATTTGCTTCCTGATGGCCTAAACTGTGATGTCTAATCTTCCCTGTCCTTTGGAGTCTAAGAGATTTTATCCTTTGAGAGAGATCCATAGATACCAGATGTATGAGATGCATGCATACATGTGTGTGTGTGTGTGTGTGTGTGTGTGTGTGTTGGAGGGGGGAAGATGCTTGTAGAGCTGGAAGAAGAAATGGAGAGCCCAGAAATGGAGAGCCCAGAAATGGAGGGCTTGTAGAGACAGAATATCTCATTCAGTCTGAGGATTTCATAGAGGTAAGAACTAGTGGCTGGTTGTTCTGCTTCTCTGATCTTTCAGCTTTCACCCCCTAGTATCTGATTCTGGGTTTTTATTATTAAGACCAATTAGAATTCATGCTACAGATGGGATCCCTGCTCTGTGACTTTCTATTTACTGTATTTTCAGTCCCTCATATTCCAGTTGCCTCATGTGCAAGCATCTATACTATTAGGCACTTTAAAGAGGCTTTGTGTGAAGGCTATGATGCATTACAAAACCATTACAGAACATTCCAGATAATGAGGGCTAATATACATTCACCCCTTACAGAGCATTCCAGATAATGAGCAAGCTTTGGCTTCAGTATGCAGCCAGTACTTGTTCCTGGGTCCTCTGTATCTCTGTGGTTGTTGGAGTCTTAGTATGCCTCTCATGTATAGGATGATTGACAAGAAAACAGAAGGCAGCTTGACTCCTAATGTCAGTCCTGCTGACATCATTTCCTTTGACCATTTTTGCAAGACATTGGTTTTCTTTGCTTCATTCTCTGAAAAGCCAGAGTGATCAATTTCCTTACTTTAGCACATCTTGTTCCGAATGTCTCTGATACTGCCTGGCACATGCTGGATTAAACCTGCTGCCAGAATGAGCCATATCATGCTCCGGGCAAAGGGATCAGCAGCAAGGGCCACCACAACACAGAAGCCATGTTGGGAGTCTCATCAGTTCTTCACTGCAAATTCAAAATCCATGACTAGACCCCTATGAAAATGTAAAAGCACAAGTTTAATCTAATTATCAACTGTAGAAGTACTAAGCTATAAGTGATAATGCACTTCAATACAATGTGTCAGTTGAATTTTATATTCAAGCCAATAATTTACCAAGGGACACGTAGTTGATATTCAACCCAATTAACATACTATATTAATTCATGTAATTATATTATAACTCTAATGTAATTATAATTATAATGAATGGAATTTTATCTGGAATTAGAAAGGTAGGTTCATTGTTAAATTTTAGCAGAGATTAGGGGAAAATCCATGCAAATTACTTATACTATTAATAGGTAAATTGTAGTAATGTAATTGGTGTCCCTTCTTTGACACTGTATGAAGTTACTAAGGTCTATGATTTTCTTAACTGTAGAGAAGTGAGGTACAATTCATATTTTTCCCTTAAAGGATTTTCTCACTTTGCAAATTCTAACAGAATGGATTAGGAGCTATTGTGTGATAAGATATTTGACTTTGAATCTGAATTGGCACTGCCACGGGTCTTGCAACTGCAGGCAGCTTCTTAGATGAGGGGCTGGTCTTCTGCTCATGTCGTGTTTCTTCGACTGTGTTTACACATTCCTGCTATATTGTGTAAGCTTTAGATGACGTGAAAGCATGCCTAGAGACAGTCCATAAGTGTGTCTTAGAAAGCTAAAAACTGCAGGTCACTTGTTGTGTCTCTGGTTGCCAAGCCATAGACACCGGGAGACAAGTAGAGTACTCGTGAGCCCCAAGGGCAGAGACATGGTTTTGAACTGTCTGGGGCTTATGACTGGAGTTTGTATCACCTCGTTCCTGTTTCCCAAGGTGGTAGCAACTTGTTGGTCTACTGGAGCTGGGGAACCCTACTAACGTTTGAGGATCATAGAGTCCTGTGTTGTCTAGATTAATGTTGCTTTGGGGTTGATTCAGGTAAAAGTGAAGTATGCCTACTGGCTGGATTGGAGCAGAGGAAGGCCCGGGATGGTGTCTCTGCATGAGCTCTCCCTTCATAAGATGAGGGCTTGTGTTGAGGTGTCGTCATCTTGTAAAGTCTGAAGCAGAACAAGTCAGTTGTTTGAACTCATTCTGTTGTTTACATATAATTTATTTTAATTGCTCAAATAAAATTGAATGCAAGCAAGACTATAAAGTCTGACTCTTGGTAGAAAATGTTCAGGTATCAGGCTCTGAGCTGGCACTAGAAGCACAGTGGTGCATAGACATGAACAGTGAAAGCCTGCCCCACCCCCACCCGATGACAAAGCAGCCTGTAAACAGGGACTTGCATACAGTAAGGGTTTGGTAAACTAACTTCAGGTTGAAGAGATTCTGGTCATGATGAGTGGGTGATTAAAGGGTCCAGCTGCGCATCTAGCACCATGTAGCTCTGTCATCAGTGTTAGCTGTAACAGTTCCTGTCAGTACACACATGGTTCTTGGATCTCTCTTGTCCACATGATGTCCTCAAACTCTGTCCAAACTCCAACCAAATCTTAGTTTTCTCCAAACTTACAAAAAATAATCACACCAATACAGAAAGAAGTGGACCTTGCATATTGTTGGCCATGTTTTATTTCAGTATTTTTTCTTTTGTTTTGTTCACTATACTTTCCCTAATTTGCAAAACGTTCTGATTGGTTTTTCAACTCTACTTTCAACATGTTTTACAGTAAATAGAATACACATTTCCTTAAATATGATCAAAGAGTAATACACACACATGCAAGCACACACACATAAAGGCTTGCACACATGTACACATACACAGATATATATATACACATATATACACACTCATATACATACGTACATACATTCATACACATATGTATACACATACACACATACATTCATACACATATGTATACAAACTTACACACTCATACAAATATATATGTGTAAATGCTCATACACACACATAAACAAGTTAACATAAAATTTTCAAAAGTTAAGAAATAGGGAGAGTTAGGAATCTCTTCCATTGTATGTCATAGTCATAGAAGAATGTCATAGCCTGCTGAGAGATGCTTATCACAGTCCTCATGAGACCCTTTCAATGTAAAACCTTTAAAGTTCATCCACAATAACGAAATTGGCAGCACTTTAAATCTAGTGTTTCTGCAGAATTCACACTGAGCTTTATAACCAGACAGAACACAAGGGGAGTCTTTACATGGAGAAACCCTCAGGACATGACCTCATGTTTGGTCCGCAATCACGGTGACCACTACTTTATTAAAGAGTAGGAATGGGTGCTGAAGAAATGGCTCAGTGATAAAAGGAAGTTACTGCTTTTCCAGAAGAACTGGGTTCAATTCTCATCACGTATGTTCCAGTTCAGGAAATCTGATGGATTGTCTGGCTTCCACAAGCACTATACATATATCACATGGTACACATATACACATGCAGACCAAACAGTCATATGCCTAAAAAATAAAATCTTCAAACCTGAAGATTAGGAACATGACTGTATTCATTCCGAGTTTCATCTGTTATTTATAGTAGAGTAGACACTATCATGATTTATTTTTCTAAAATGTTATTGCTATGCACATAATAATTCTTAAATTGTTTTATTATTTCATAGTATCTGGAGGCTGGCAGTTAATTATGAAAGCAGTACATTTTAATTAAATCTTGAAAAGTTAAGTTCAGTTGTCAAATTAAATGAAACTCCCTTGCTCATTGTATGCTGTGTGCTGTGTTTGAATAAAATAGCTTGGTAGTTTTTTTTATCAGTGAGACAAAGCCCCAAAATAAATAGACACAATTAGACTCGAAATAGGGAATTTTGTTTGGGCATATAGTTTTAGAAGTCTTATCCCACCATTGGCTGCCTCTTTGCAGAACAGAACTTCCCCACAGGAAACTATTAAAGTTGATGAGGTTCTGGTGGTGAGATAGATGGAAGAATGGATATATATATAGAGAGAGAGGTAGATATATAGGTAGGTAGGTAGGCAGAGATGATAGGTAGATAGGTAGGTAGATAGATAGATAGATAGATAGATAGATAGATAGATGATAGAGAGATAGATAGATGATTGATAGATAGATAGATAGATAGATAGATAGATAGATAGATAGATAGATAGATAGATAGATGAGATACGGATAGGTAGATAGAGATAGACAGATAATAGATAGATACAGAAAGAGATAGATAAATGATAGAGAGATAGATGGAGAGAGATAGGTAGAGATAACAAGATAGAGAGGTAAAGATAGAGGGAGATCTAGGTGAAGGTAGAGGTGGGGAAGAGGAGGAGAAAAGAGGCAGGGAAGGGAGGAAGGAAGAAGGGAGTGCAGGGAGGGGAGCGGGGAGGAGAGCACAGCTTTGGTGACATTCTCCCCTCACCCTGGAGCAGCACACAGCCCCCACAGCTTCCCAGGAACTCCACTTCTTTTTTAATCCTCCAGTGGGTGACTCCATTGTTGAAGTCACTCAATGGCTCTGAGCCCAAGTCATTTCACAAGGGCTTCATCAATCTTTTATTTCTCTCCTTAAAGTACTGCAGGTCAACAAAGCCCTGTGACTCATTCATTTTACAAGACTTCCGTCAACCCTTTTTCTTTCTTTAAAATCCTGCAGCCAGGCCCAGCAGCTTCAGCAAGAATGTTTTCACTTTTTTGTCAGAATCACCCAGTTGGGTCATCCTGAAAATGTGTCCCACTTTGTCACATTCTACTTAGCCCAAAATATCCCATTCATTGTCCTTTCTGTGCATCTTTCTTAGTTCCTTTTATACCACAGACCATGCCGAGGGTACCATTCCTTCTAAATCAGTGGGCCTACCTTCTCTTTCAACATTCAGGCTCTGGAATTAGTTCGTCTTAGTCTGTTTTAACAGAGCAGCAGGGCCATTTCTACTGCAGCTCCCTCTAGGAGGGAGCTGTCCATCAGGATAAGGAATGGACATCTCGGGGCTGGGTGGAAGGAAGCTGTCCAGCAGCATCCAGAATAGGGCATCTGAGGGCTCAGTGGATGGTGATGAAGATACGTAATGAAACAAGATCCCGGATGCACTGTGTGCAGAGCTGTGTCGTGTCACACCCTTGCAGTGGCTGTGCTACAACAAGTCTGTGTACCAACTCTGGGTTATTAGTGGTGATGGTAACAGATGTGGATGTGAGTTTTGCAGAGCGAGAGACAGACAGAGGTGGTTTTAATTCAGTCCTTGTTAATAACAGTCACCCAGTCCAGGCGAGTTCCTGTCCTTTACTCATGACTTCCTTTCCCATTATGTGGAATCATGGTAATAGGCACTACGTGAACTTTTATGAGGGTTCAATGGGTTGGTTAGTGCTTATAAATTTTGCCTTATCTGATGTCTGGCATGGTTAGTTCTTTTGTTCTGTTTAATGCTCAGTATATTATATTGATTGTAAAATTAAATTGCTAATGAGATCTATCCTTTCCTCCTCTCAAACCACTCCCATGCATCATATTTCTGATGTCATCACAAATGTTCAATGGCCACTCAAGCTTCTGTTTAAGGGAAAGGTGCTTTTGAGTTATGATTTCTTCCCTCAACTCTATACAATCTTATTTTCAATATTTTCCTTGGTTGCAAAGGCCAATTACCAAGAGAAAAACACACCAACCTCATCACTATGTACAGTTCTTCCTGGGAGACATTGATGGAGTGAGTGGCTGTCAAGGAGGGAGTGTTGAGTTCTGATTTATAGAGAGCAACGTTGGCACAAAGTGTACATTTTCAGAGGAGTGACAAGATGAAGAGAGGAGGCTTTGATCTCTTGGGGAAGCAACTGTGGAAAGTAAATAAATGAGAGAGAGTAGCTGGTTAATGCAGCTTGTTAGTGTGAGTCCTTCGGCATGTTCTGTAGAGGGCAGGTCTACAGCCGTGTGCAGGGGTTAAGTCCTGGGAGCTTGGGGGAGCTTGTACCTTTTGTCTTTATCCATCTCTGTGCAGTTCGTGGGAAAGGGAAAGTGGGAATGGAGAGCTTTGAGTGGCTGCTTCATTTTCAGATCAAGCTGAGTCCTTCCTATTTAAGTTGTATTCCAGTCTCCTACAGGTTAGAGGGCCCCCGGGTGCTTCTAGCCATCTTCCCAGAGGATCAGACACTTCCTAAATCAGGAACAGAATGAAGAAGAGAACAAACAAATGGTCTGCTTTCCTCAGAGGCCCAGTGTTTACACGGATGAAGTCATGCCTCTGCTCTGTCTATGAACATCTTCAGTCCCTCACTGTTGAAAGGATTCCCTCCTCCATCACAGAGACAGCAGGGGGCGGTATCTGACTCAGCTAGGAAGGAAAACCACAGACAAGATGCTCCTGCCCTCAACAGAGGCCCCCTTCCCACAGTACCTTCTCCTCAGAGGGAAGAAGTAAACGTGGCTGACTGAATGCTTGGAGAAGGAACAGGAGAAAGATTCATGGTGCAAAAACATCACAAAGAACAGGCCATTTGGAGTTTTTAAAATAAATAGGCCAAATAATAACACTATGTTAGATAAAAGCATAAACTCTCTGCCACACAGCATCTCAAAAGGCACAATCAGAGATGACCTCCCAGCTCAGGTACCTCAGAGAGCTTTAGTTTCTCAAACAATGTGCCTCAGAAGTGGAATCATTTCTGAGTCCCTACAAGTCCTTCCTGCCGTGAAGAGTTTCCCTGGTGACTTATTTTAAGAGTAAGATTTTTGGAGAACATATTGACTTTTTAAAAAAATCAACTGATAGCTTTTGGTGTTTTTAAATAAGAGGGTCACCTGACAAACTTTAACTTTTCACATAGAGTTTATAATTCACTCACTGTTAATATGGCCTTGTACTGGGAAGCTTTGGGTATTGAAGGGACCTAGTTGTTCCTAAACGTCACCTTATCAATACACTATGAGACTCCAATATCTCCCTCTAGAGACAACAGTACTCACATTGCACACATTAAACACTTAACTATCACTAACACCACAGAACAAAGTCCCAAATGCCGCAGCTCTGACGGTAGCTGCTTTTATTAAATCATTTCAAGGTTTTTGCCAATTTTCAATACACCAAATGACATGAATAAATATCACTAGCAGATGTGCAACAGTTTCACGGTGTGAGTTCTGGTAGAGTAGAGCCCTGACACCTTAGAAAAAATGCTTAATTTTCTGATTATCCCATTTGTAAAGAATAAACAAAAATAATTATCTCAGAGCTGGACAGAGAGAGAGAGAAAGAAAGTACTTGCTGCACAAGTCTGAGAACCTGATCTGTTCTTGAGCCTCAGGTACAAGTCAGGCAGTGGTGGCAGCCATGAGTATTCCCAACAGTCAGGAGGCAGAGACACGGGATTCCCAGGCAAGCTAGCTAGCTAGGCTAGCCAGAATGTGCAAGCTCCAAATTCAGCTGGAGACCCTGTCTCAGTCAGTAAAGTGGAGAGCAGTTGAGGGCACCCAGTGTCAGTCTCAGGCGTCTGCATTCATGCATATAGCATGCACTCACACGTGTCCATACAAAATGCATTCATACATGCATGACACACAACACATTTATACAAGATATATAGTCCTCTTATACACCATGTTGTTAGGGTATGTTAATGTATGATATATAGTCCTCTTATACACCATGTTGTTAGGGTATGTTAATGTATGATATATAGTCCTCTTATACACCATGCTGTTAGGGTATGTTAGTGTATGGAAACATCCAGAGTGTGCACTCTGTAGTTTCCTTGATCATCACTACTCTGATGGCATGGGCAGGTGTTTGGGATCTAATCATTCAAAGTGCAGAGGAAAAACCACCCATGCTTGGGACTCACTTTCAGTGATTATAATTTTCTCATTTGAGATGGAAACCACTTGAGATTTTCTGTGCCCGTGCCAGCCAGTCAGTGGCGCTACTGTTAAAACAGCAACAAATGATGTATTCTGAAAAATGGAGAATTGTCAGGTGGGCGTTGGGTGTTTCCATTATAGAATTTAGGCTGTGTCATACAATATATGGGGCAGGTTTAAGAGTAGACATTTGTTCTGGATTGGATCCTTTTGAGATGCACACCAGAAAGAGGTAGGGTATTTGTGAATGTGGCTCTTCCTAAATCCTAAATTTGATAAGCCTATAGGTTGCCATAGCAATGGTCGCTTGCTTATCTGGGCCAGAGGATGGATATTTGATTCTCTTTGGGCTTCAGATAATGTTGGTGTTTCTGTCTGAGGCCGGACATGATTGCAGAGATCTTTGGACTTATTGTGGACACAATGGCCCTTTTGGGGATGACTTTGATGAAGTGGTGTTCATCAGTGGAAGACAGGGCTTCCCTGTGAGCTGAAGGCAGGGCCAGGATGCCAGGGCAGCAGCCATTTTTTTCTTTAACTGTCTCTTTGCCTAGAAACTAGACATAATAATGTTGATGTCACAGATTCACAGGATAGATAGAGATTGTTCTTAAATACTTGACATAGCATCACAAACCATTGAGTACTTAGCAAAATGTGGCTTTATTTAATAGTGCCTTGGGCACCTGTTGAGTGTAAAGGACTTCCTACTTGGATCTGTTGGACCTTGATTTCTCTGGACTTTTCTGTCTAAGAACTGTGAAATCTTCATCTGTGGGTCTAACTGTAATAATCCTCATCTGCTCTTCCACGTCCAATGCCTACTGAGAAGAAGCTCTTGGAAATCATGGGAGTTGCTAGGCACGACTACTGATTCTCCCTAGGAGTAGAAGCAGGAGGTAGGCAGGAGCTTTGCCACTCCGAGAGCATCAACACTCCTCTGATGTTGTTTTGCACTAATATAGACTCATTACGAGAAAACATAAGAAGTTCAAATCTAGTTAGATCAATCGTTCCTTGGAAAATTTCAGAAGGGATTCAGCATAAAGACACATTCCTGAGAGTGATAAGGAGATTTTTGCAAATGATGAGAAGTAAATTTTTTTTTTTGCTAAGTTCTTATGTTATTCTCATCCTACACTATGTAGTGGCTAAAGGAGGGACATAAAACTGCATGCAATGAGTAATATTGAAATTTGGGGGAAATTTTTGGAAGCATATTGTTCAATGAAAAACTGACCAGGGGTTCCATGATTCCAAAGGCAACAGCTTGTCCAGGAAATCCCAACAACCAGTTTCAACCCACTTGCTAGTATGTGTTTTCCCACTGAAACCCTTGCTGAGAATTCAATTACAGGAAGACTATTCTGCAGTTCCTTAATTACTAATCTACTTCTTGAAAACTGTTTTATTTTCCTGGAATAAAAACAATGAAATTGTGCGAACAGGCCTGCCCACTGATCTGATAAACAGGGGCTGAAATCTCCCAGACATCACGAAGTGCTGTGCGTGCATCCCCCTCAGTCACACAGGACATGCAGTTACAATACTGCTAGATGTACATGTGCGCACTGGTGTGTGCCCTGCATGGCTTGCTTGTGTGTGCATGAACAGCAGACTGCATTTCGACATTTGAGACGATTTGTGTTTGAAACAGAAAATCCAATAATTATTTTTTTGGAAGCAAGAAATATATAATTTACAATTTCATTTAAAACTGCTAAAATTTAATTTGTTAAAATATAACCTGAAAATAATAGTTTATTTTTATGCTGTGCTGATTTCCATGCTAGCCACCACATACTCTACCAGACAGCAAACGCTTCCTAAGTCTACATTTGAAGTTGAGCACAGAACTTCTTACTTTCATGCTTTTTAGTGATCTCCCTCTGTTCTCCAGTTTTTGAGGCTCATGTGGCTGGCCTCCTCTTGGAGATTTGTGACATTTAGGTCTGTCCTGGTTCCATTTCTGTCGGAGTAGTAAAATACCCTGACAAAAAGCAGTTTACAGCAGACACGGTTTGCTCTGCTTACGTCTCTGGGTTATAGTCCATCCTTACAAGAAGTCAAGGCAGGAACCCAAGGCAGCTAAATCACAATCTCACCGCAGCCCAGAGTACAGAGAAATAAATGCATGCCAGCAGTTCTTCAACCACCTCTGTGTAGGACAGGATTGCCCTGACTAGGGAATGGTGATGCCCAAGGGTGCTTGAGCTTCCCACATCAATTTTTGTAGCCAGTAACATCAGCCAGAATATGCCCACAGGCCAAATCCATGTGGAAAATTCCTCATTGAGAATTTTCCTAGACGACTGCAGAAAATGTCAAGTTGGCAGTTAACCCAAACCATCCCTGGGCCCATATGTAATTATAACCCAGCTAGACATTTCTTTTAATTTCTTTACCTATTCTGGGGCCTTTTTTTTTTGACAAACTGCTACAGGAAAAGCAGACTTAATGCAAAAGATGATGAGGCCAAGTCGTCAGAGTCTGCATTTTCTGTTGGTGTGGATCAGTTAAGCTCTTCCTTCTCTGTAGTACAGACTGAAATATAAAAAATTTACTAAAGACTCCAGACCTGATGGGCGTCATAGCTCCTACCACACAGATAGTTCAACTCATAGTTTATCGTTTAAATGACTTTAATTCATAAGTATTTTAATAAATGATTCAGTTATTATGCTTCCAAGTTTATTACATTATGAAATTATTATACAAATGTATTAATATGTGCATACATTAAAATGTACTACCATGTTAAATAATAGTAATTTCTATTTGCTTGAAGTATTTATGACCAAACTCAAAGATTCAAATATTCATTATCACACAAATAGAGAAACTGTTTTTATGGTTTGGACATTTTATGGATGTTATAGAACTTCCTGAAATGGATGGCTACCTCCTAGAGAAGTGGTTCTCAACCTGTGGGTCATGATAACTCTTGGGGATCAAATAATGACCCTTTTACAGGAGTTGCCTAAGACCATCAGAAAACACATATGTTTATATTACGATTCATAACCGTAGCAAAGGTACAAAGCAGCATGGAAATAACTTTATGGTTGGGGTCACTACAGCGTGGGGGACTGTGTTGAAGTGTCATGGTGTTAGGAAGGTTGAGAATGGCTGCCCTAGCGCACCACAGAACAACAGCAAAAAGCACTTCCCATGTTCCCACCAAGTGTTTTTGTAAAAATTTCCAATATAATGAGTCATGATAGATGCATTTTAAATTGTGCTGCACCGTGTACATTATTTCCGTTTTTTCTAATCCTCAGGCTAATCTCTTTTTATGTATAAAGTAGGATTTCAAGTGAGACACTGGCACCAGAGTGGGTGGTGTGGGAAGCAGCTCAGACGAGGGCCTGAGTGGGCGGTGCATTCTGGGAACACACAGTCAATTTGTGTGATGTCTTATCTCTTCATCTGACACAGAGAGGCCTCCCCACTAAATTTTATCTGGCTCTTAATAATCTTCTCAAAAATGAATTCAAATTCTTCCACACTCATTTCAGTAAACTCAACAAGGTATAATTTGAAAAAAAAATCTAGATCAAGAAAGTAAGACAATTTGAGAACCAAACAATATGATTTTATAGCAAATTTTTCTGTGCTAAAAAGAGTGAGAATTTGACCAGCCTCTCCCTTGAGGGTGTCCACCTTCCCTTTCTTTATGAGAACTGAAAGCTAGGACATTATGTGACAACCTTAGAGAAGGAAACAGGAAAAAACAGGATGTATGCTTTAAACGTGCAGCCTACTTCAATGGCCTGTGCTGACTTTTTCCTTCCTTCCATGGCTTTCCTTCCTCTATTATAAAACCCCCAAAGCTAGCATTTAAACTGCACAGACTTCTGCTGATACTGATAAACAAAGCCCCCACATTCTAAGTACATTTGGAGTAGTCTTACCTTCTTCCTAGATATTGCTGCTACATTCCAGTTAAATGTGTGCAATTACCTTAGAAACTACCAACGAGCAAATCCTAGGAAGGTGCTTAAGCCCACACAACTTAGCATAGAACTCCATTCCATATCTGAACAACAATTGCCTGTTCTCTCTACACTCAACTTCAAGTTGAGTTGGGGGGTGGAGGAGGAGCTTCTGTTCTTATACAACTTCCAGGAAAAGATACCTGATTTCAAAACCGTCAACCCAAGACCTTCAGTGTCCTTCTCCCTCATGTTAGAACACTCAGATATGCTAACATTCCTGATAAAGTTTCATGCTTAGTACCTATATATTTTTAAAGATGCAACAACCTGTGAAGAAGGATGCTTAAAAGAAACCCCACACTAGCTCAGAGCTGAGTATAATAGAGGATTATTTACTTAGGGGTAGACTCACAGATCACAGTCCTCTGCTGGAATGGGGAACAGCAACAAAATCCTGCAGCCAGAAAAGAGGCTGGACACATGCTTTACATTGGCATATATAGTATAAGAGGCCACGCCCAAGTGGGCAGGTAACTTCAAAGCTACTGGTGTAGGAATTCCTAAAGCAAACCCGGAAATTCAATCACCTAGTATACACCCAAAAATAGTTAAAGGAAAGATATCTCCATTAAAATTTTACACAAATGTTTGCAGAGATGTTATTTTATTATAGTCAAAAAATAGAAGCAACATGGATGCCAATAAAGGGGGACAATTGAAGACGATGTGAAGGCATGGATATAGTATGGAATGAAGTTCTGGTCCTAGCTACAAAATGGATCGATCTTGATGATACTATGAATTGAAAGAAGCCAACAAGACACTGATATTTCACCATCATACTTATATAAATTCTCTGGAGTAGGAAATAGAGACGGAGATGGAGCAACAGATGTCTGTACCCCACCAATGACGGCAGGAAGACGTAAGCTATGCTGAGGTCTTGATCAGAGTGTCCCAGAATGTAAGCACTGCGGTACTCACAGAGATCTCTACTACAGAATCACGCTTTGAAGCAGTAAACTGCACTGTGCGTGAATTTACGTCTCAGTTAATCATCAGCTAGTCAACAGAATCAGTAATTCTGTTGCTGTGTTTAAAAAATATGCCCTGGAAAATGCAACTTAAGGGACGGAGGGTCACCTTGGAGGGTCACCTCTGGCTCACAGTTGTTGGTGCTGCCCGTCATGGTGGGGAAGGACGGTGGCAGGGGTTTGAGACAGCTGGTCATATTACATCCGTCACCAGGAGGCAAACAGCAAAGATGCTGTTGCTCAATTCAGTGTCTCCTTCTTATTCAATCCAAGACCTCAGCCTGTACTTGTCTCCTATAGGCTTCTCTATCCTATGAAGCTGGCAATCGATGTTTACAATCACATTGTGTTTATGTTTGAAGATTCTGTGTTTGTCGATTTCTAGGACCTCTGAAAACAAAGCAGGCCATAGATGGAATGGAGGAAAGCAAATATAAGTAGCTCATCTTTAGTGAAAAGATGAGGTTTGTCTACATCTTCTTAGGTCGTTGCTAATCTGTAGATTTCCCGGAATAAAGCCAAGTTTTGGTTATTTTCATGTTACAATATCATTAATCAACGTCAGATGCTACATGATTGTGAGCTCTAATTGGAAGGTGTTTTGTGTGTGCCATAATTTCAAGTGAATAATGCCTGCGTGTAGCATGAACACTCTCCAAAGACTTTGGGGTTGATTTCAATGTCATAAGCAAACTACCAACAAAGAAAGCTTTATTTTGTTGCAAGGAGAGAGGCCGCTTGGTCGTTCATAAGTTCAACTAGGATTTATACAACCTTTCTTATGATAACTATGCTCATCTATCTGCCACTGTGTAAACCCTTCTTGGCTGAGGTTTTTTTTTTTTTTTTTTTTTTAAAGTATCTTTACTATTGTTATAGTTATATGTATGAGCCTTTTCACGGCTGTGCACGATTTGTATGCAGTGCCCTCCGTGACCAGTAGATGGCAACATGCCCTGGACCTGGAGTCACGGAAAGTTGTGAGTGGCCATGGGGGAGGTTGGGAACCAAGTCTGGGTTCTCAGGGAGGGAAAGCCTGCTCTTTGAGCCTTCTCTTCTGCCCCCTCACTGAGGTTTTACTATCGTGGGAAATAAGTCTTGGCCATACAACTGAGATACTAAGTGAAATGTTTATCTGAATGAGATGCATTACTAAGAAAGTTACACAAAGCCAAGCAGTTGCTCTGTAGGGAGGCACTGCAGAGGGTCCTCAGGGACCACATTAGAACAACGTAGTGGGACTGACGTTAATACCACACCGGTATTCCACAATCTACACGATGTATCTGCAAGGTGCGACCCTCGGCCCAGCCACGTTGCAGTTCTGGTCAGGCTCCAGGCTTTCCTGAATCCCAGCAACCCTAAGCTCTTCCTCACCTTCAGTGAGTCCTGAATTCACCTGGAGCACGCATGAGCATGCCCCCCTGTCTGGAACAAGACCCCCTTGAAGGCGGGACCTCTGTCTGCCTCTTTAGTGCTGGTTCCTGCAGCCTACAGTAAGAACTTTCCTGGAATGGATGTTTGGTAAATGTTACGGAGTAGCTAATGGGTCGGGGAGAAGGGAGAAGATGCAGGCCTCAGAACAGCTCCTTTGGGATGATCCTGTTTGATCCTGTTTGCTCCCCGGCTTGAGGCCGTGATTGGTCAAGGTCGGTTTCAGCTGTGGCAGATGTGAAGATGGCAGTTGAGGTAATTACAGCGGCAGGCTATACTGGAGGGAGGTGCCACCTTCAATAAAATAAGGTGAGACGTAGTATAATTTTCAAAAAGTAGATTAAAGTCCTATTTTGGAAGTTATCAGTATCAAGAGCTTTGGGATTTACAAACAGAATTCAAACCCACAAAGGACCTTTCATGTGGATGCAGTTATGAGGTAATAAGAAGCAGTTTCTATGCTTAAACTAAGGAAAGCAACCATTGACAGGACACAGCTTCTCGAAAGCGGCCCTATTTTGTCTTATCTGTCTGCTGCAAAGGCTGGGGCTCCAAATGCTTGCAAGGCTGAATGGGCAGAGAAGTAACAAATGAGCTGCCGGGGGAATGGTGTTGCAGAGGAACTGCCTTCCCTACAGGCAGGACATTCAATTTTGTTTTCTGACCCTGAAGGTGAACAGAAGCCAGCTCCTGGTACGACTGGGCCTGAGGGAGCTCAGGGCACCAGGGTTCCGCTAACCAGTCTCTGTGCCCTGGGGCAGCTGTACCACAGGCACTGGCCCCCTTCCAGAAGCTGCCAACCATGGAGCATGAAACAGTTATTTTTCACAAGAACAGATGTGGGCAGGAGGCATTGCCATTTTTATCGATATTTTTAAACTGAAAAAGAAATCTTCATCGAGTAACGATAGCTGTATTAATAAAACTGTGCCTCCCAAAAGTGGCTAGAAAGCCAGCTTTCAAAGATAGCACACACTAAGGGAATACATACAAATTGTGTCATATTTCTACTTTTTCTTACATATCATCATATCATGAAATATGACGTCTGAAATTTACTGTTGGAGATTTACAGTTGGAAAATTGTGAAAAGCATAGAACTCTCTATGAAAGTTGCAAAATACAAGAATCGACCCTGCAGATGGATATGTCAGGGGACCATGGCCAGAAGGGGAGTTCAGGTCAGCTGCCTCTGTCCAAGGTGGGACATTTTAGGGATAACAGGAGCCTGAAAAACCATCATCCCAATGTTCTCTTCTCAAAGAGCAAAAGTTGATCCTTAACTATATTGTTCTGATTTGCACACTAGCAATACAAAGGGTTTTCAAAGACCTTGTCTCATTAATATTTTGCAATAACTTCTGGGGGTGAGAATATAGCATACTTGGTAGAGTACTTGTCTAGTGTGTCATAAATCCTAGTCTTAATTCCAAGCAGTAAATAAACCTGGGGTGATGGGGTGTGTATGTAATCTTAGCACTTGGGAGGTAGAGAGGCCAAAGAATTAGAAGTACAAGATCACCCTTGGCTACAGGCTACATTCACAGTTAACCTGGGATATATGAAACACTGTCTTATGAAAAGAAAGAGGTGAGGAGGGTGGAGAAGGGAGAGGGAGGGAAAGGGAAGAAGAGGGAGAAGGTGGAGGAAGAGAGAGAAAGAGAGGGGGATGTACTCTGTAGGATGGATCTGAATAAGCAGATGACCAACAGTGGACACTACACATTCTCCAGGTCACCTTCAGTCAAACGTTGTCTACAAACAGCCAGGGGGGTGTTGAATCCTTCTAAGTTTGAAGGGATTCCTGCTTTCTCACGCAATCCACTTTCACGTCTGGTTATGGAAGATGCAATAAAAGACTCCTAGGGTTTCTACTCATTGAGTTAGAGACCTTGTTAGTTATTTCCACAACATATTAAAAAGTTGCATTCCTATTAAAGCAATTGTCTGAAACCACATAGGCACCAGGAGAGATTGGTGCCAAAATGGCCATCTCTGATGTCCTCATTCCACCACAAAACCACACACTTTCCACAGAAAGTGTAACTCTGATCCTACATAAATAATTCACACATCTTTGCTTCAGCTGGTATGAGGACGTGGGCTTGGTAAATGCCACGGCCCCAGCTGTGTCCGGCATTCTGCCAATGGCGCTCCCCTTCAGCGCTGCCAGTTATTGTGCTGCTGTTGACAGTGTTGCAGCTGCTGAGCATCAACCTCAGCACACACCTCCACATGTGTAAAGCACACACCTCCACGCGTATAAAGCACACACCTCCACGTGTAAAGCACACACCTCCACGCGTATAAAGCACACACCTCCACGCGTGTAAAGCACACACCTCCACGCGTGTAAAGCACACACCTCCACGTGTGTAAAGCAGGATTAGATGGCATGGGAGATGAATTTCCTGACAGTGCAAACATGCGGGGTGGCATTGTCTGAACATGCCATTGATGGGGTGAAAACTGTGGAGATAGGGTGCCCAGTGAGAGGCAGGAAGGTCACAAGGATTAAATATTTTATTAAAAGGACCTTCACGAATGAGTTCTCTCTCTCTCTCTCTCTCTCTCTCTCTCTCTCTCTCTCTCTCTCTCTCCCTCTCTCTCTCTCTCTCCTTCTCTCTCTCCTCTCTCCTTCCTCCCCTTCTCTCATGCAAAGACATTGCAATTCTCTGTTTTTGAGGGTAGGTATGCTCATAATGTCATTTTGAAACAGAGATAATTAGGTCATACCCAACACCAGCCTTAGGCTTGGTTTTCCCAGGTGCCGGCACTATGAGAAGCAAATTCCCATTCTTTAAAAATTCCCCAGTCACTTGTGTGGTGCTACATCAATCCTCAATTGGTCTGAGGTGGGTGTGACTAACATTTCAAGAAAAAATGTTCAAGATGTGTGTGTGTATGTGTGCATGTATGTGTATATGTGTTTGTGTGTGCATGTGTGTATGTGTGTCTGTGTGTGTGTGTGTGTGCATACGTGCATGGTCATGTAGGTGCCCACCAAATCCAGAAGGAGGCTTGGATCCCTTGCAGCTGGAGTTACAAGTGGTTGTAAGCACACAGCATGGACACCAGGAATTAAACTTCCAAACCAGAATAGTAGAATATTATTCCTGTTCCTTTCTACCACTACTAGGTGGGAGACTAAATCCTCCCAGGATTCTGTATCTGGCAAGCCCAGTGGTAAACCTATGACTTAAATGATAGTCAATGCAAGGAATCTATGCATTGCATGTGATCTGCTTTGATGGTATAGACGATTCCAGTGCCACTCTTCTAGGTGACCTTAGCCATGCTGTTAGGAGGGCAAGGCAAAGTCAACTGTCAGAATCCAGGAGGCAATAGTCATGTCTCTCAGCATGCTGTCTTAACACCGCGAGCAGAATAACGGGAGACAATATAAAGAGAAGGCAAATCTTCCATACCCAGGGGAAGAGATAAAATAGATGTACATAATAGGAATGCAGAGTGTTTAGAGGGTGAGAGACTGGATTTAGGACAAGAATAAGAAAACAAGGCACATGGTGATGCGATATTCTCCCACTTTTGGTTCTCAAATCCATCTTCTTTCAATACTTTAATTTCAGGCTGATAAAAGTCACCTTTTGAAGTAGTGTATGACGGTGACTCAGTGCCCCGCCACCCTGTGCATTTATATGTGGGTATTAGATACATACTGTAGATGTGAATATAAGTGGATGCATGTAAACATGCTGTGCACAAACTGCAGATGTGTACACACATGAATGCATGTACCCATGCTGTATACCTACTGCCGACATGTACACAAGTGGATGCATGTAAACATGCTGCGCACAAACTACAGATGTGTATACGTGTGGATGCATGTACCCACGCAGTACACATACTGCAGATGCATACATAAGTAGATGCATGTAAACATGCTGTGCACAAACTACAGATGTGTACACACATGGATGCATGTGCCCATGCTGTACACACACTGTAGACATGCCCATGCATGAATGATGAAGCCCTAATAACATCGCAAAGGCATTGATAGCTATTACTTTTCTAACTATGGTCCTTCACACAAATGTTCTGGCTAATACTCATTTCTGCCAGATCCTCCCGATGCTTCTGAGTTGACCTGGGGGTGCCCCTTTAAACTTCTGTACGTCAGCAGCATTGCTGTTCTGAGGAAACACAAACTTGCTGTTAGAGCAGGAATCACAACAAGAGTAAAAACCAAACTCCTTCTATCCTCCCCTGTCCTTTATTCCTTCATTTTCCTTGCCTTCAGGATTGAGAAACTCTGGTTTTGTCCTGTGGCCCCACTCTGAAATTACTTCTCAATTCTTCATTGTTATTCTTGCTCTTCTTCTCACTATTTTCTCCCCTTAAAATTACAGCGATAAATCTTGCCCTTGGGTCATTAATCATCTTCCTCTCATATCTCTTTCTGCACAAAACTTGCTTACGTTCTAACATCACTGCCCAAATTCAATTGACTTTTAGAAAACTGGGGCCATTTTTTTAACAAAGATCAGAAAGCAGACGTCTCCAAGAGTTGCTCCTTCTACATAACTCACTTCCATTATGTTACTGCTCTTGCCCAAGCCCTTCTCATTCATCACTAACAGTTATTGTATTCTGGGTTTAACAATGGGAAAACATCTGCCTGAACTTCCTGTATCTTGATGCATATTGTCTGCCGGCCTTTGTCCATCTGATTAGCATTTCTCTGGCTTCTTCCTCTCCATATAAGTTCCTTGTGTTCCTGCCTTCCTTGTGTTTTATTTTTTTCTTTGTTTGTTTACATATATTCAGAGCCCAGATTTGTTTTATATGACACGTGTCCAGTTAAATATACTTTCAGTTTCTATTCCACCCTCATCAACACGGCATTGTGGCAGGTCTTGCTTTTTCTAATAGAAGGCAAAGTTTGTAAAGCAGTCAACATTGTGTTCCATAAAACTGTGTATTCCTGCAGAGCAGACATTCCAGTGACCTGGGAAAAGACAAAGTTCGCAAGTCTTCATCCCGTCGTCTATACGGCACACTGCTCATCTGTCATAGCTTTTCTTGTATTTAATTATCAAGTTCAGCAGAGACACATTTAATTGCCATTCATTAACCAAGTACCTGAGATCCTGTGAGTATGGGAAATTGCATGGGACCAGTTCCTGAACATCTGCACTTGATTAACATTATTAGAACAGACATAGACAATCTGTGTCTGAACATATGTGCGGTCTTGATGCCCCAAAGTGAAGTATTTCAAGGGATGCCAATTACTAGAAAACTATATCCAAAATGCTATGGAGACATACAGGATCATTCATTTTATTTCTTGATAAAATGGCTCCTGTTAGAGCCATAGCCCATCACTCTAGGGCCTGAAGCTGTATGAGACCTGTGAGTTGAGCACAGCCTGTGTTGCACAAGTTCAAGGCTTGCCTTGGTTACAGACAGAGACACAGTCTCAAAATAAAACAAAACAAAATGCCTTTATGCGTATGTCCTTGAATATGAATCTTAAATCAGCTTGAAGCATACAACAGATGGGTGTTTATGTCAAAGGATGGAGGAACTCATCCTGAGAGTACCTGGTAAGCCTGTAACCATAGTGACCACATTCTCAGAAACAAAATACAATCACAGTAGGTAAACAAAACATAATATTATACAATATTTATGCACATATGAATTATGACCTGAACAGAATATGAAACTCAAATGTTTATTTAATGTTATATTATGTACTTTTCTCTAAAATACATGTCATAATTTAAGCAAAGTAACACTAAGATTCGTTAACAGTGTAGGTACAGGAAATAACCATGAAACCAACTGGTCAAATAATATGTGTAATTAGGCTATTACTGCATCCAATATTTTTTCTATTCTTGGATGTAACTACTTATTTTAAAAACTATGTTGAGTGTGTAAGTATATAGGTTATATATGCAATATATTCTTGAAAGTCATAGAATCATAGCAATGAAAAAAGACCTGATTTAGATGATATTATCAAAACATGAAAATTACAGAAAAAAAACACAGTGCTCCTTTGCTTTCTCTTTGGCTGTGCAAGCCCAGCCTCTGCTTCTTTTGGCATCTCCCCCCTTCTGATGTGGCCTTTAGGGTGACCCCTATTCTTTGTGGGGATACTAAATGCATCTGGACTCAATTTTTCTTCAGCTTAAGTGCTGAGGCCTCTGCCCCAGGGCTACTATGAGCATTGAACAAGCTCCCAGCAAAGGCACTGATGTACAAGGTAGCTGGGATTTTGTGGGTGACTTCAGCAAAGTTCTAACTCATCAGATTGAGTTTCCTGCACTGCACACATCTGTCCGTCATGTCCCCTGGCTTAAACTGATAAGCAGCTGTTTGTCAATCTAGTCCTTCAATTCTACAAATCTGTCACACTGCCCACACATGCCTAAAATGTTGGACATTTTCAAACACCCCAAACACACTGCAAAGCTTGATGACTTAAACCTGGCTTTCTCCAGAAAAACACATTTAAAGGCTTGGTTTCATTTGAACTTGTAGAATCAACTTGATTCCTAAATAAGCTATGTGATCAATGTGGCAGTTTTGGTTACTCTATTCGATTCATTGCTCTCCAGAAATATTTCTGGTCTTCAGCTCTGAATCTACTAGAATAAAACATGTGTGCCCATTGACTTTGTTAATTTTCACTACAGCCTCTTAAAACATTTGAGCTACTCATGTCTGTAACTCCTGGTCTCTTCAGAGGTCATCACAAAGCTACACAGCAGACTCATGTATGTGTCCTCTCTACTTCCTCCCTCTCCATTCCCAAGTCCTCCTCTCTACTTCCTCCCTCTCCATTCCTAAGTCCTCCTCTCTACTTCCACCCTCTTCATTCCCAAGTCCTCCACACACTCAATTATTTTCACTACCAGAAGGCTCCATAATGTCTTTCATTAGAAATGAATTGGATACCATCTCCATATAAGCATAATGGACAGAAAGCCCATAGGTAAAGTAGACCAATCATTAGGATTCAAGATTATGCTGTCTTAAGTCTCTCCCATCACAGTACACTGGCAGACAAGATGGATCCCTTTGGACCAACACAGTTGTCAGCAACAGGTTGGCAAGAAAAATGGGAGAGTCTGTGGAACTGAGACCACAGTGTTCTTGCTTTATAGTTTCTTCACAGGACCCAGATCAAAGTCTACCTTCTTGGCCTGCCTCTTGTTGAAGAGTTTCCGAGAACAGTGACTCTCCTGACAAAGCAGGAGGACTAGCTTGGTTAGCAGAGCACTGTGTGCTTCGGGATTGCAAGGCTAAAGGGCAGAAAATCCCACACTTTGCAACCCCTCAGCTGACCATTGAGCTGTTTTTGAGATTTTGCTTCCGGCTAAAGAGCAAACACTAAGAGGAGTGTGAAATGTGGTCATTACCTGTTATTTTACATGGGTTTGGCTGAGAGGGAAGCCTGAGGTTTCCAGAGCTTTGAGTGTCTGTGGCACTGAGTCAGTGAACCCTCCGCAACTTCAGAGAAGAAATGGAGGCGGGTTTTCAACAAAGCTTCACCTCAAAATGCTGTCGAGGATTTCTTCCTGTCTGAGTCTTAATGCCTTCTGGATTGTCCGTTAGGATTTCTCACTCACTTTCTCATGAGGGAAATGTGAGCATAAAGACCAGGATGTGTGAGTTCTAGAATAGAAGCCTCCATCCTTAAAACTGACATGAGGTTGTCTGCAATCCCTTAACCAGAAGGCTGAAGTCAGATTCTTGACAGAGGTGACTAGCACACATCAACTTCAAAGTAAGTCTGGCTTTGTGTCCTCTAATGGCTCCAGGATACTGTGAAGAAAAAGGTGTTCTTTATCCCCAGGACCATGCAGGGGATATTCAAAACGCAGGTGCTGTAAGTTCTGCACAGAAGGGGGTGGGACTGTGACTAGGGAAACTGATCTGGGAAGAGAGGTCAGAGAAGGCTTATGAGGGAAGGACCCGTGAGATGATCTCTCAAGGCAAACAGGACAACTCACTAAAGCAGGCGGCAGTGTGTTCTTTCTAAGGAGCGGAGAAATATCCCATCTGTGAATTGCAGCTACCGCGAAGGCGGGCACAGCACAGAGTCAGCAGCACAGAGGCTGGGCCTCCACATTTCATCATTGCCATCTGTGTCCTCGGGTTCTGTCTCCTTTTTCTCCATTATTATTAAGTAACAAGCTCTTCTTTACATCCAAGTCATTCCTAGTTGGGGAAGTTGAAACGGGTAATTGTTCCACCAACCTGCCTGGTATAAAGTCCTATTTGTTATAGGACAAAATTTGCTTGAGCCATGACAACCCCTGTTTGCTCAGCAGTGACAAATGGTACGTGGCCAGCCACTATGAATGGTTTTAGTTAAACATCATATTTTCTTTCTTTTTAGCAATATTTCTAACCGTCGAGTTCTAAATCATAGCAACGTCTGGAATTGTAGTTATTAAGTCAAAGATAAATAAGCTTTAGCATGGTGGTATAACGAACTCATTAGACCTACTTACAGGAAATGGAATTGGCTAAACATACTTGCCCAGGCCCTGGCTTCCTCTAGAGCTTGAGTTTGTTGTTCATACCTTTCCCCACCCCCTCCCCCAGAACTTTTACCTTTCCACACCACATCAGGCCCCCGGCCGCAATCGATATCTCAGATTCGCGATGCCTGTGTAGATAGAAAGGTACCAGCTCCTTCCAGAAATGTAAGGTGATGCTTTCCTCATCCTGCACCTCCCTGCACTGGGACTTTGCATCACATAGCACCCCACCATGGTGGTGCACCCCCCAGGACCCTCTGCCTGCTCATCAAAGCCGAGGTGAAGTGGGGAGACCCAAAGTATGTTTTACTGGGAATGATTTCTTTCTGGTCTAGTTTCTTTCTAGACAATTCCTTGTCTGACCCACACACTGTCATTTTCTGCCATGTCTTACAGCACCTAGCCTCAGCTCAGAAAATCCTCCTGACCATAATTAATTTTAATTTCCTTGTCCATTAAATAAAAATGGCAATGTCTTCAGTGGCACATGATGTCTCTGACAGAAGGCTAAAGCTATAAAGCCATGGCAGTAACTTTGAGGGTGAAATCAACAAGCTTCAAGGTTACGCAGCAGTGGATGGTCCATTATTACATAAAATCCCAGTGATAAATTCTCATTCAGCTGAACTTGTTCTCAGTAACAGATTGCTCTGTTTTTCATGATTATTCTACGTATTAATATCACTGTGAAGTCATTACAACAGCTGTCTCCTTTTGGTCACAGATGTTTTACCCTCCGAGAAAATGAAATTGCCTGTCTTCTCTTTCTGAATTTTGACTGGACCGGCTTTTAACCAAAAGAATCATACGTATATCTATTGTCACTGTGTGTGATGGCCATTCACCAGCAGAGTCACCTCCATCGATACGTTTCGGTGTCGATTATTTGTTATTCTAAAAACACCCAATTCACGGACACCAAGAGACTGCTAGAAAAGTAGGGAGGGAGGAGGGTTTCCCACGAGGCAACTGCTGTGTAGTCCTGAGTGCGGAAGTGAAACAGCGGAAAAGCCTGGGGTCCTGGACAGAACACAGTCCCGGCAGCTGGAGGTAGAGAGGGGGCTGCTCCAAGACTGTGGTGGTAAAGAGCAGACAGCTGAGCATTAGAGCCTAACAGAAGGTGCATGGCTTTGTTCTGTAAAAGCATAACAATTCCTTTTCGAAACACTGGCTTGACTCCTTAGCTCCTAGGATCTTCCTGTGTAGCGGACATTGAAAAAAAAATCATCTTCAGAATACCCAGGGGCTGCACCGATTCCATTGGGCTTTTTCCATTGCCTCACAAGAACGTTGTGATGGTTTTTGACCATTTGCTCCCCTCCCGTGTGTTTCTGCATCCTAAAGCAGAGGACCCGTAGGAGCCAAGGCTATGTGTCTGTCCCTCTGGATAAATTCAGGCTAGAAAGAGGATGGAACACATCATCACCGATGGCTCTCACGGTGCTCCTTCTCCAGGGGTCCTAACCAGGCCTTGGAAGCTCTGCCACATTGTACTTGTGACAGTAATACCTCCTACAGCTGGATCAGAGCATGCCCTAAAGACAGGTGTTTCTCATCCCATTACTCCCAGGACCAGCCTAGATACCGAGTTAACAAGAATAGGATTAGGAAGAGTTGGGGTGTGGTGCAACAACAATAACAAATAATAATAATAATAATAATAATAATAATAATAATAAGCCATTTCTTTATAGATTCTTGGGGTTTTGTTTGACGTCTCCCTCGACTATTGATGATTCTTCCAATGATCTTTCCCCTCAAAGAATCTTCTCTCCATCTTTATCGTTTAATGTGCTGTATAACTATTTAACCCCCTCTACACACATGCACACACACACACCACACACACACACAGTGTCCCAGCAGGTGTGATCCATTGGGCAGATGGTTACCCTGGCTGTATGTGCCATCAGTGTGTGGCTGTAAGAAGCCTCCTCATGGTGGACAGGTGCTGGGAACACTTGCCTGGGTGCCCAGCACTGAGTTACATTGCAGGGACACATTGGGCTGTACGTATGGGAGTTGCTAGATTTCTATAGGCTAGGGTGTAAAGGAAATGGAGACACACAGGACAGACTAATCTGCAAATTCGTGGAAGATTATCTTCAGTTGAGGAATATGGGATCTTAAAGTGGAGTCTTTGCTAGGTCCAGGGATCTCTCATGGTTACCTGATGATGTAATTATCTTAGAACTAATTAATGTACGTGAAACAGGCCACTCACATATATAACACAGGCCTCCCCATCCTCAAAGGTGAGATGATATAGGAGAAATTGTGTGCATTTGAAAACCATATGAACAAATACTCTATAGGAAAAGGATGTCAGAGTTTAAACAGGCCCATCTTTTTCCTTTCATGTTTTTAAAATGTTATTTGTGAGTGAGATCTTCACCTACATTTAGGCACCACATATATGTCTGCTGCCGAGAGAGCTCAGAGAAAGGAACCCAAAGCCCTGGAACTGGAGGTTTGAATGTCTGTAAAGCCATAGTTATCCCTTACAATGAAGGTGCCGAGAGCCAAATCTAGGTCTTCTGAAGCAAGAGCAACAAGTATTCTTAATCACAGAATCATCTCTTCAACCCAGCAGAGCTGTCTTTAGGTTTGTTAAGGATGCAGGAACTGCCCATGTACACATTCAATGAGTACAAGGTAGAAGTGCCTTCGCTAATCTTTGCTCTCCACCTGTCAGGGAATAATGTCCTTCGGATGTCTCAGTTGCATTCACGAGTCCATACAAAATGGGACAGCACCGTCATCAAGGAAAGAGATGGAGTCCTTGTTTGACAGGGCAGGCCATCTCCCACACACTCGCTTCTTGTCTGCCGAGAACTAAACACCTTCTACCAACCCTAGGACGGACATCGGTGCAGATGTCCTCTGCCCTGGGGTTGCTGGGAAATTTGAAACGATCCATTAAGATCTGAGAGCTGAGCTGGCAGAGGCAGCATCAGAAGTGTCAGGTAGCAGACTCATTAGGTTTTACTAATTGGCAGACACTGAGAGACAGCAATGGCATGCTGTGTTCCCTCTGCCAGCAGAACTTGGCCATAGGTAAGACCCCATGAGGCTGCCACCAAGAGGATAAACCTTGGCCACGAAATCCACCTCTGAGCACTGGGGCCACGGCTGCACACTCAGGAAATATGCTGAAATGTAGCTTTTTTTCCAGCCCTCAGTGAGATAACGACCTCGGATCAGGCTTGCAAGTCCCGTGAAGGGAAAACATAAGCAGAATTTGATATCCCATCGTGTTTCTCTGGTCAAGTACTTTGATCACTGGAAATACCCTAAGGACAAATAGTCAGCAATAGTGATCTCGCCGAGAACATAGCTAACTACAAATAGATGACTGCGGCTCGGAATGCCTGATTCTCTGCGGACATTCACTGCTCGGAGGTCTGTGGAGTTCTAACACAGGCAATAAATATTGCCCTGCTTTCTGCTTCCCAGAGAGGAGCTGTTTTCAGAACTCGTATTACTTAAGACTGAGCAAGTATTCAAGCATCAAAATGAAATCCGCAGCACTGGTCAGCCTCTCCGTCTTTCCCTGGTACCTTCAATGCCAAACATAGGGTCTGTGCTGCAGAGTGCTGGGAGCGCTGCCAAAGAATTGGGGCATCTAGACACATAGCCGCTAGCCAAACTTTGGATCTCAGATGTCCCCCGAAGACAAGGTAACTCCCAGGTTCTACCCACAGAATACTCTAACTGCCCTAGCTGCCAGACCCTGACCCCATCCTATAAAATAAAAAGCCCACTCTATGAACGTGAGATACCACCAATCTCTACCCTGAAAAGTCTCAAGCCCTTCCCAGGAAACTCTATATAAGCCCTGTATCCTGTCCGTTTTGCTGCTGTTTCTTGCCCGAGCACAGGCAGCCACCCTCCTAGGTTTTTCCCTCCCAATAGATCTCTTGTGTGAGGTTTGCTGTCCAGTGTGACTTGGTAGTACTTCTTGGCTAGGGTACCTTTCCATCTGAGGTGTAAATCTTACAAAGGCGGTGAAGTTTGGTTCTGATGGTTGCTTTGTTGGGAGGTGACAAAAGTTTTGATAATACCTAGTGAGAGTTCTTTAGAAGACTAAGGACTGAGTCTTTTCCTTCCTTACTGAGTCTGTTGTTGCCCAGGTTATCCTGTGAGGGGTTTTCAGGCTGTTAAGTCCCCTGTCATGATTTACAGCATCATCATATAATGGGTCCCATTGCTCAGCTTTTAAGTCCTCCATAACTGAGTTAAAGCAAAACTTTTTCAGTTCTGTGTTCAGTACTTTGTTACATGCTGAAATATTAACACCCTTTTCACTCATGAAATTGACTCAGGATGGTACCAAATAACCAAGGATGAGGGAATCCATGTTCCCTGAGATTCCTGTTCAGAACAGGTAGTCTCCAGGTGGTGAGAACCTTAAGAGGCCATTCCTCTCTGGAGGAAGCAAGTCCGGAGGATGTGTGTTGGAAGCCAGGATGAAAGGGGTTGGGGTAGGGAGGGGAAAGGAAGTGTAGTAGGCAGATACTTCTTCATTTTGGTCATTCTTTCTGTCAGCAAGATATAAAAAATGATGGATTTTTTGGGGGGCCTCTTCACAGTGTTATAGTGGTTTGAAGAAAAATGAGATTTTAGATTTAATAAATTCCTCTCTAACGATGATTTTCCCATTTATGTATTATTGAACTCTGAACATAGCTAAATTCAGTTGTACAAAATTGTGGATAAAGTAATAACAGTACCCATTTTTAAGAGTTTTTCAGAAAATTATATTATTTCATTATGCATTATATATGTATGTATTCTTAAATTGGGGTTTTAACCTCTAGAGGCTTTCAGCTTTGCCATTCATATATCACTTATTTATATTAACATGGTTGCTGGGCTCTTTCAATTCTTATGGTAGTTTTAATACAGGGGTGTTTAAAGCTTGCATGGGCCACAGTGTTAAGTGTAGACCCTGTTCCTTTCTATAAAGATCCACATTGAGTCCTGGCACTCTCTAGACATAATACTTGGTCAGGTAAAGAGATGGCCTTAGAGAAGGTGGCTATCAACTGAATAACCCCGCCTAAGAGCCAGAAGCAGATTTGGGCTCTGAGGATTCCCGAGTTTGCCAGGCATTGGGAGGGTGTTTAGCTCAGAGTTCAAGCCTGCAGCTGGGTGAAACCCTCTAGGGCTGAGGACTCTGATCTGAGACAAGGGACTTGATGCAGCATTTAGTGGAAAGGAGACTGTCATACAGATGCACACATTGTTTGCTGTGGTTCTGGGAACTGAACCCTGGACTTTGTACAAGCTCGTACTTGTTCAGGCCTACTTAAACTTAGTTGTAGCTCAAGCTAGTCTCAGACCTGCAATCCTCTCTCTTCCCAGTCGTCTGAATAGATGGAATTACAGGTCTGAATCAATACACCTGGTCAAGTATCTCGTATTTTTAACATTATTATTTATAGTGAACTTTGCAGTATGGCTTCTTGGGGACTGTTCTATGAGTGTCCTTCTCGTCCTTAACTGTCCAAGGCCTCTAGTTTTTCTTGAACATGTGACTTCCAACCATTTCCCATGCTCATCTGTGATAAATGCTCCTCTGCTCTCTCAGGACAGACACTCAAGGACGCCTTCCTTGAATATGCTGGGCACGCACACCTGTGCCGTTTTTATTAGCTGCACATCTAAAAAGCCTGGGGCATTTCCGACAGGTCCCGTGGCACACACCTGCATCCAGTGTACATTCTTCTTCCCCTGTCCTTTATCTTCTTCAAATGTCCCCCAGACTGCACCTGAGCTGTTATTTTTTTACACTGTACACATAGAAGTATGTTATGAAATTTTTCTTCCTGAAGTTTGACACCGTCATGAACTGTGCTGGTCAGAGTTCTCCAGAGGGTCATGATTGGCAGGCAAATGGCCTCATACATCTGTGGCGACATCGGGCCCACACTCCAAGGTTTAAGCTCCGCAAGCTGGAGACTCAGAAGAACAAGTCCAAAGGTCACCGGGAGACAGGATTCCTCCTTCATCAAGGGAGGTCACTCTGCTCCTCACAAAGTCTTCAGCAAAGGGAAGGGATTTCCATGCTGCAGTGTGGGTTATACGCTTTGTCCAAAGTGGATGACTTGGGTGTCGATCCCAGTGTATTGGAGATTAGTATCAGATCAGTTATCTATTATGATGGCTCAACCATATGGACACATATAACTAACTGACATATTGAGTTAATGGGCTTCATGCATGTAGCAGAAATGGCAGCACTGGGACATTTTGTTGATGATATGTCAGCATCTCTACCCTCACGCAGGCTCCTGACATTGCTACTCCATCCTTAGGTAAGAACACCCCAAAACCATACAGTGAAGGAACCCTGGAACTCACCTCAAAACATCCTGCTCCCTGGTGGTCCTTGAGATACCACTCCTCTGAAAGTATTCTCAACACTTAATTAGACGGGCTAGGTCTAGTCTTTGAGCCCTACCAGCACGGCCCACTTCAGTCCTTCTTGGACCCTCACTCTGCTGAGCCTGGGTTGAAGGCAGCATGTAGGAACCATCTCCCGTCCTTCCAGGGCCTCAACAGAGGCTTCAGAACTCACACCATGCTGAATTACAAGGCCAGTTACAGATACTGCTCCGTTCACATGGTAACAGTGGGCTGTAAAAAAGAGAGTCCACAGTGGTGGATTTCCTTGCTTCTATGCTAGACTTTGGAAGGACCACAAGAGTGAAGTATGGGTGGTTAGATCTCTGGAGATGTGACCTAGAATGATTCAATACATTTCAGACTCTCCCATTTACCAAAACCTTTAGGACTAGTCAGTTCTTAGGGTAAAGTCTCATCTCTTGGTCTCTATGATTTCATATTCCAAGAGTTCCTCAGTGGTGCTAAGAAAACCTTAGTAGTCAGTTTAGTCGTGATGGGTTTGTCAGATTAGGTTAACATTTATTCACAAACTACAAAATATTCAACCTCAAAATGCACATGTTCCCTAGTTCTTCCTTAGCTGACTGAGAGAACTAAGGTCCTTTAAGTCTTTGCTTCCTCGGCTTTATCCACTGTGGGTCCAGCATCAGATAACCAAGCTTTTTAGTTTTATGTTTTCTTTGAAATGCCTTCTTTTCAAAGCAGGCTACAGTGGTGTGTTATTACTATATTATATGGCTATATATATATATATATATATATATATATATATATAAAATAACTGACTAATATTATTATAGTATTAACCAAAGGATATAAAAAATTTTAATAAGTATATTTTGTACAAAATTAGGCATTCTACAGAAATACCATTTTTGGTGAATACTTACTGAACGTTAGACATCAAGACTTTAGGAATCACCTGATCTTGTGTTATCTGTATTTGCGTTCTTTAAAATTTCTCTTAGGTCCAGAATAACAAAAAGCTACCATCTTATTGTATGAATGTATTACAGCCCCAACTCTCCACACACTGTAGTGATTTAGAATTCTAACTGAGTCAAGATTCTGGGAGGCCGCTACGCTGGAGAGATTAAGCTGATGAGTGACTTAGACTCACTCAATGATAAGCTAAGGCACAGGGGAGCCATCTCTGGGTCTGTGCTGCACCAGTGTGCCTTGCTACAGACCTCCACTCACCTGCTCATTAGCTGTGAAGTCCTGCTCCGTTCAGTGACCCTTGCCTGACCTCTGGTCTCGAATATATAATAGGTTTACAAGCAGCAAGAGCAGTGCTAAAAGCACGAGCATTTTGTAATCCTGCTTGGCTTTAGACTGTTCATTTTCAGTATTCAGGAGATGAGAAAATATCTCCTCCACTGATGAGAGGTTTGTGTTATTGTTGCTTAAAACTGGATTCCTTGAAGCACAGTTTCTTCATATTCTGTCACACTCCTGAGGTTGTTTTCAAGTGGTTCATCTTCCAATGAGTCTTGACATATGATGGGCAACACTCTTCATGTGAGACCAAAAAGAGTGGAAACCATGTGTGATTTTGAACAACAATTTGTCTCTCCTGTAGTATTCTTTGCTTCCTGGCTTCTGTAAGCACAAAATCCTCAACCTCAGGGAACATTTCATACAATGTGGTCACACGTATCTACCACATTTCATGTGTCCAGACCCTGAGGCTGAAGCCATGGGTGCTCGGCATCCATCTTGGAAAGCTGTTTCTTCATGTGTACAGCAGGAAAGGAAGCATTAGCGTTGCTGTCCTTCAGTCTGGGCGCTGAACAGATCTCATTGATAGCTCCATCCTATATTTGAATTTAGGTTTGACAGCAACTGTTTATGGCTCTGAATTATCAAAAAGCAACCAGACTTCCACTGCTCAGAATGTAGACAAAGTGTATGTGACAATGGCAGATGTCTCTCAAAGAGGCAGTGCTGAAGAGGCGCGGCTTGGGAATGGTCCTCTGGTAGACAACTGAGGAGAAATATAGTAGGAGGAGTGGTGGGCCTGCTTTTGGTCCCGGCCGCCCTGCTAGCTTACACCTGAAATAACCACACAGAAACTGTATTAATTAAATTACTGCCTGTCCCATTATCTCTAGTCTCTTATTGGCTAACTCTCACATATTAGTTTAACCCATCTCCACTGATGTGTATCGCCACTTGACTGTGGCTTACGGGCATGAGTCTAGCCAGTGTCCATCTCAGGCAGGAGAACCATGGCGTCTACCACACTGCCCCTCTTCCCAGCATTCAGTTCTGTCTACCCCACCTAAGTGCTGCCCTATCAAAAGGCCAAGGCAGTTTGTTTATTCAACCAATGAAAACAACTCATAGACAGAAGAACCTCCTACATCAGAGAAAATTACATGAAACTAAAGGAGATGCCTCTGAGGTTCCTGTTTTACTGGAGGGTCTGTGCGGGAAGAAGCAGGAAGAGTGTATGAGGTACACTTCTGGCTGTAACACCAGAAGTTTCCATCCTACAAATCCCGGTTTAGCTGCTTCATCTGATGTCTACACATCCAGATTCTTGGACTAGCCAGGATGCTTTAAAAATCATGGGGCCCAGGAGGTGGGATGAAAGGTGGGGTGGCTGTTTCTCTCTTGATTTAAGACTGGTTTGGATGAGCCTTCTAAAGAAGCCAGGAACTGGCAGGGGAACGGTGCCTTTGACACCTGTAACTCATTTGAATTAAAAAGTGACTTTGATGTGCAGAAAAGCCAGTCCCCTGCCTTGCCAGTAGCTCTGTGGGTTGAAGTTCTGAAAACCCCTCTAAACTTCACTTAGATGAGAAGGATCAGAAAACGTTTTATCTTAGGATCCGGGGCCGATCACGCTGTTTTTGAAAGATTCTGTACATTTTGCAGATAGATACCTTTAATATTTAATGTAGCTGTACGATAAACTTACACCTCAGTGAGCTGTTTGTGCTAAGTTGGAGGAATCTAAACTTTCAGGGGAAATATTGTGTTTATTTGTCCTATGTAAGCAAAGGAGAAGTGCACTGAAAGCCCTGTGCCACACATACATAAATAAAAAGGAGAAGAAAACAGAGACGAGAGTGGTTTGTGTACGTGTCAGAAGAATAAAACTATCAGAAGGTTGTGATGGTTCA
The DNA here is from genome assembly GCF_903992535.2 of Arvicola amphibius. NCBI lineage: Eukaryota > Metazoa > Chordata > Mammalia > Rodentia > Cricetidae > Arvicola > Arvicola amphibius. The sequence continues at coordinate 157,538,454 of NC_052050.1, forward strand.
CACCTGTAATCCCAGCCTCTGGGAAGCTGAGGCAAGGGAACCGCCTGGCATGGAAGCCACTTTAGGCTATGTAGTGAGTTCCAGGCCATCATGGGCTGAGAGTGAGGTCTTCCCTCAACTACTTCCCAGCCCTAAAAAGGCTCCGTGTGGCTTCCTCTTCCTGTGACCTTAGCAAACCCTGCTTTCCCCTTCACTGTCTTACTTGGTGTCCTAGCCTCTGCATTTTGGAATTGAAGTCCATGTTCTCTGAATGTTAAATATATGAAAACAAGGAACGGTGCCTGGTGCCTATTAAGTCTTCACTACACAGTGGGATATCAACCCCAGGCCCCCATATGTCCTTTTCCCGGCTTGATCCATCGAGAAACACATACTGGTAAACAATGTTATGTAAAGCGTGTTTTGTGTAATTTGAAAAACGAGTGTAAGCAAGCTTCACTCTGCAGTAAAGATAGTATTTATGAATCTCAACATGAAAGCATGGGTTTCGCAAATAGTGAGTATTCATTCAAAGTACAGTTTTCATATGAGAAAATGCGGCTTGTCTGCGGACTCCGTGAAAGAGCATGACACAGCAAAACTTGCACCAGCTGAGAGGAAACAGTGGGGTGGCTGGATCAACACTGCTGGAGAAGGGAAGGAGGCCAGAGCCCAGCAGGAATTCACCTCCTCCCAGCAGGAGAGCACAGGGCTGGGTGCTCTCCAGAAAGAGCTGGGGACTGTTCTCACTGGGAAAAGGAAGCTTTCCTACATAGAAGGCACTTCAGAAACTGGAGGCAGCCTGTCCTGAAACCCTGCCTCTGCTTTCTCAGAGGGGCTGTGAGGCCCTCAGCCTGCCAATCTATCTAGAAGATTGAATAGACAGAAGGATGCCCCCCCCACCAGGGACTTCTGGGAAAATGCCCCTGCCTTGTAAAGGTGGCAAGAGGCTAGGAAACAGAGCTTCTCCTCAAAGGGCGGGGAAGCCGGCATGGTGGGGCAAGCTGCGATATCAGCACTAAAGAGAGTATTGAAGCAGGGAGACTGAATTGGAGGACAGTTAGGACCATGTAGCGAGTTCAAGTCCAATCTAGGTTATACAGATTTTGTAGAATTCTTATTACAGGATAAAGAAAGAATTTACAGTGCCAACTTTGCCCCAGTAAATGCTCTTCAGAAAAAGAAGCTAGAACCTGGAGCAGGAAGTAGCCATTCCAGCCAATCCAGCCCCCTGGAAGAAGGCACAGTGGTTAGGTCAAACAAACAGGAGGAGTAATGTCTGGCTCAGCTGAAGTTCCTTTATCATCTCTGCTGGGAACAGCTCAGGACGAATCCCACTGCCACCATCAGGAGAAGCTTCCAAACGTATATTTTCATGTACTTCCAGGACAGGAATCAAATGATGTAAGCTGGGGGATCAGAGTTCTGGCTTCCCATGTATAGGACTGGCATGGGGCAGCCACTTGAAAAGCAAGCAGCTTGCTTTGGTAGAGTACTGGGGGTGATCCTGTGGTTTAGGAGTGTTCCTGAAGTAAGCCATGCTGCTGTTGACTGATTTCCAGACAGGTCTTCTTGGGTAACTCTTGGCTCAACACACAGGGAAAAGGTAATTGTGAAAAGCTTTGGCTGGCGATTGGTCTTGGTTATACCATGAAGTTTTGTGGGGTTTCCATTTAAAGAGTTTAGCTGAACATTCATGCATGCATACGCTTCTTTTAGAAAATGGGGGGGAAGAGGGGCTGGCTGCCATTTCCCTAGCACACCTTCCTGACTCGGTTTCCCCGACAACTAAGGCCAGCAGTGGTGGCATCACATGGTCAGGCTAAGACGATGTTCATATGATTTTTGTTCCACTTAGATGTTCCGGTTACATTCTGAATTGTTTGTTGATTTATAGATTAGTGGAGCCCTGGGTTCCCACACACCTCTCCACTCACTAAAGGAACACTTACACTAATTGGCTCAGCAGAGGGTCCCCATTGTCGTCTCAGCTGCGGCAGAAGTCTGCTAGGTGATTCCTTTGCTCGCTCTGGCAGTAGATCTGCCGTGATAACACAACAGTGCTGAATGCAGACGTCCCCACCTCCCGATGTTTCAAGCAGAGAATGAACTGGATGGACAAGCTTGTCTGTGCTCTCTGCCTTGCTTTTAGGAAGATCCCTCTGAACGTCTTTGGTGATTTGATATCCACCTGATATCAAAGGGCGAATGCAGGGGTCTTAAGTCATCTACTTACTGATAATGTGTTAAAAAAAAGTCATCAGATTTTTGTAACAATGTTACTGTGTTTGCAGGCAGAATGTACTTGTGTGGGTATAAATTTAATTTGATTTCCTTGTAAACTTTCTGCTTAGGAAAACCAAATATGCTCAGATGGTTAAAGCTATGGTCAGACACTGATGGGAAATTCAGAAACTCTGAACCTGCATATTCTAATTCTTTAAATCTTTTAGTATGCTAGTGTGACATATATTATTTTTGTTTTTTTAATATTTTAAATAGTATTCTAAATTAAAATATAATTACAACATTTGTCTCCCTTTCTTTCCTCCCTCCATCTCTTCCAATGCACCAATCCTTCACCTGTCTCACAATCATGGCCTCTGTTTCTAATTGTTGACATATATGCATTCCCAGATACATAGTGCAATCTTCTGGCTCTCTGTAATGATGCTTCCATTTGTGACTTCAGGACTGACTACTTGGTATTGGCCAGTGTGTTATTTTTCATAATCGCTGTCTATATTGTTTGGCATGAGACATCTTTGTGTCTGGGAACTGTCATAGCCCCTGGAAGCTACCTGCTACTTGCACAGAGAGGCCTCAAGGCTCCACCCCGAAAGTCATATTGTGAACTGTTACATATTTCAGTTTTGAAATATGTTACTTCTCACAGCCTCCATGTGTCCACAGAACTGATTCATTTACCAAAAGCACACAGCTGTCGGCAGGTCTGGAGCCCTGCTGCCCTTGGGTGTGCTCCGGAGCTCCACTGCTGATCACTGTAGGCTACTGTAGAGGTCCATCATCATTCTTCCCACTCTTTCCAACTTCACAGAAAAAGAAGGGACATTTTCCTGAGTGCCAGCAGAAAGCTTGGCACTGGTGTTCCTCTGTCATCATTCTTAACTGAACTTAATTTTTTTTTTTTTTGTGGTAGGACTAGAGATTCCCCTAGACCCCTCTCCAAACACATCGACTTTTTCTTTGAAGTCTCACTGGGCTCCCAGACTGGCTTGGAACTCACTCTTGTAGCTCAGGGAGACTGAATTGAGGATGTCTTGCGTCATCTTCCCGACGGGCTGTTATCACAGGCCTGAATATCAGGCCTGTCTTTTGTCTCTGCCTTAGCATCCTTGATCACCTTGGTTGAATCATTCAAGGTCCTTTTCTAAATATGTAAGATTTTCAGCTTCTATTATTTTATTTGTGACCATTTCACTGAACAGGAAGAAAAAGTAATCTGTTTGCGGATCTTCTTTTTTTTCCTTCTAATATTTTCTAATATAAGATTGGTGTATGATCATGGTCATTTTTATCATTGTGCCTTCAAGATCACCTGGCAAACATGGTTTAAATAGAAAGTTTTGATGACCATAAGAAATCCCCAGTGAATCTATTGTCAAGAACTTGAGCCTCACATGGTGGTGCACATCTATAATTCCAGCACCAGGGAAACGAAGGCGTGCCCTTGGTGTCTGTCTGATTACATAGAAACTGTTTCTAAAATTGAAATAAAACTATAAGGGGAAAATAAGAGAACTAGGTAGCACCAGGAATTTCACTAGACATGGCTACCTTATAAAGAAAAGCAAAGCTAAACGCAGTAGGTTAATGATGGACTTCACTGTCTACAGCACCTGCCTTCTCCCCCACGTCTCTCTTTTACCGTCTTCTCTCACGCTCTGGGGCTTCTGGGATGGAAGACTCTCACTGCTGCACTCAGCCACACTCAGCTTTTCTCGTGGCTCCTGGAGCTCGGGTCCTCCTGCTTTTGTGACGAGCGCCTGACAGCCATGTCTCAGTCCCATAGGCACAGATTCACCGCTGTTCTGTCTCAGCTTACTGCTCTTCCCAGAACGATTTAGACGAAAACCAAAATATTTCAGGATGACCTCTCATTAAAAAAATCATGAATAATTTTAAGCTGCCCCAGGGTGAACCCTGTTTTAGGGCACAATCTGGCTCAATCTCCTCCTGTATGCTATTAACTGAGAGATGTGATTCTTCAAAGAGCAGCACACAATTGTTTAAAACCTTTTTCCAACTAAGGCACTGGTTATACTCTGTTCTTAACTTCTATAGTTAGTACTAAATCTGAAGGATACATGTATGAAATCAACCTACAACAAATTAGTAGTAGTTTCCTAGTAATTATAGACATCCTGAGGATCTGGGAAGATGGTTCCACGTGTCAAAGCAACTGCCAAACAAGCCCGATGATCTGAGTTCAATCCCAGGGAGCCAGAGGAAGAAGGCGAGAATCAAATTCTTAAAAATCTGTCTTTGATCTGCACACATGCACCATGGTACCTGCACACTTGTATTCACCAACACACACACACACACACACACACACACACACACACACGCATATGCATGCATGCATGCACACATATATACACATATAATTCTAATAACATAGATTTTGAAAATCATACTAACATTGTATTATATCCAAGTTTGATGACTTTGATATTAAAACCCAAATACGTCCATGAAGCAGAAACTGCAATACTTGCCTTCACATTTGCTGCTCTGGTCATGCCCTTGGCTGTGATGAACTCAACATCTGAACTATCAGGTTACCCTCTTCCACCTCATCTTAGCCACAAGCAAATGCCCTGGGAGCTCAATATATGTCTCTGTTAAAAATCATTTTCTCATAAATACATGTGACTTCGCTTTAAAAAAAAATCATAAAAAATCTATTACTAGAAAATCACTAACGTGTATTTAGTTTGAACTTCCTAACTTCACATATTTTAGTAAGGAATATAATGCTGCTACTTTAAAATTTCAGTTTTATGGCTATAGTAAAAGTCTATAGACACACACACACATGCACAAACTGCAGACACTGCACCTGCAATCATTCAAAGCGTGCATAGATGTGAATGTACTTGAGAGAGCTTGAGGAAATGAGACATGGGGCCAGTTTCCTCTAACCTGCTTGGGAACAAACAATAATGTCGCAGCATGAGGATGCACCCTGACTTCCATGCGTTGTACAGAGTTTCACCGTGACCTGAGGTGTGTGACCATCTGTAACCCAGAGTCACCTCGTGTCCCCACCATCTGCACTGTTTACGTGAGATTCCATTCTACCAGAGAGCCAGCAGCTTCCATGCCTTCTTTCACACATAAATATTTGAGCTTAGTTGACATAAATCATTGAGAAGGTGAAGTTTCTCTGTACGGCCTCACTAAACTGTCAGATCGATAAGCATATTAAGAGAGACATTTCTCAAGAGGAGATTTACAAGCTCTCCCCGGGCGTCTTTAAAACGATATACACCACTAAACACTGGAGAGATGAAACCTCAAACCGCAATGATACAGCATTTCAGCCCAGTTAAAATCAACACTGACAAAAAATGCAAGAAATAACAAATGTTTATGAGAATGCTCTTGGTGGGGATGTAAATTATTACGCCCACTGTGAAAACACAAACACAGGCTGGAGGGTTCCTCCGGAAACTGAAAATAGAGGTGTCAAGTGATTCAGCTAACCCGATGCTTCATATGTCACCAAGGGACATGAAATCGGCGTGTGTCAGAGACATGGCTCTAGCCACTTTAACTAGGATGCAGTATCCACCTTAGTGTTCATGGAGAAATGAAAACCTAAAGGAGCTCTGCTCTCTACACACGGCCCAGCATTCTTTCCTTTGTTCAATGAGCAAGATCCTGTTTTAGAAGCCTTCCGGATCAGCCTCAAATGCACTCTGTTAAGTGAAATAAACAAGATGCAGAAAGTCACTGCGTGGTCTCATGTGTAAAATCTTTTCGGGATGGAGGCAAATGGTGATTCCAGGAAACTGGGGGAGCTGAAGGCGAGAGACACTGCGGACACAACAGGGATGGGTACAAAGGCTTAGGAAGTGCCACTGTTCTGTTGAAAATGAGAACAATAATGGTTAATAACAATACATTGTGCGTTTCTAAAGGACAGATGAGAGGATTTTGAAGATGAATTTTTATTTTATTTCATTGGTTTTATGTGTTTATTATATGTATGTGTCTAAGTGTATGTCACATGAGTGGAGGTGTCTGCTGAGTCCAGATGTGTTATGTTGGCTCCCCTGTAACTGGAGTTTTGGGCACTTGTGGGCCTCCTGGTGTGTGTGTGTGTTGGGAATAGAATTCTGGGCTCCGAAGGTTCACTGCTCATCTATTGCTCTCTCCAGAAAACAATAGTAGATGCTTAAAGGCATGGGTGTGCTAATTGCACAAATTTGATCATTGCACTTTTGAATGCACATGAGAACAACACATACTCCACAGATATATACAATTGTGACCCAACTATAATTCTGTAAGAAAAGTAAAAAGCAAATAGCTTACAGATTAAGAGTATCCAAAAAAGTAATGAATAGGAAGAAATCAAGTGAGTGAAGATTTGGCCCTATCAGCTAAGAGCCACCAATAGTTCCTGAGCAATAGGGACCACTTGCCTTTCTGCTTCAAGGTCCAGCTTGCACATCATGTATTGAGCATCTTCCCTATGTCGCTAGAGACAACCACTTCTCCTAAGACCACCAAAAGGCCCAATAATTCTATAGATCAGATCTCAACCTGTGGGTCGTTGACCCATTTGGCAAACGTGTCTGCAAAAATGTTTACATTCCAATTCATAACAATAGCGATGTTACAGTTATGAAGCAGCAATAAAAATAATTTTATGGTTGGGGGGGGTCACCACAACATGAAAAAGTATATTAACGGTCACAGCATTAGGAAGGTGGAGGACCACTCCTGTGGATGACTCTTCGGCAGTAGAAGCTATTGTGTTCATGGTTACTGTAGTTTAGGTCAAGTATATACATGGTGTGGTGGTCTGAACAAGAACGGTGCCCCAGGCCTCTATGTCTGAATGCTCGGTCCCAGTTGGTGGAGCTGTTTGCGCCATGCCAGAGGAGGAGAAGCCTTGTTGGAGAAGATGTGTCATTGGGGACAGGTTTTGAGGTTTCAAAACTCCTTGTTGCTCCCAGTGTGCATTCCCTGCCTTCTGCTTGTGGTTTGAGAAGTGAGCACTCAGCCTTTTCTCCCACCATGCCTTCATCCAGCCATCCTAAACTCCAACTCTTTGGGACCAGAAGCCCGATTACACTCTGTTTCACATTTGCCGTGGTAAAGTTGTTTTCATCACAGCATTAGAAAAGTAAACGATAAATTTGACATCAGCATTGAGAAGAGATGCACAGGGCTTTCCTGGGTGATTTCACAAGCCAGTCAATGCCATTCGCAATGAAATGAGACCATCCCTGTGGTGTCTTTCAATCCAGGAAGCTCACCCCATCCTTAGTGTGCAAGATTTCATTGGGAGTGGGAGGCTTGGGCATGTAGCATTGACCTCACTGATACTGGGGACTCCGGGCCCTACTAGAGAATGGAACCATGTACCCCAGGGCCTCACAAATCCCAAACAGGGCATTTTCTCAAAGTTTACATCTGTGGTAAATAGGTAATTTGCCAGTGTCATAGGCAATGTCTTAGGCTTGACCAATACTTTTCCTAGGAAAGATATCTCAGCAATTCAGCAGCATGTTCCACAGTACCAGGCATGCCACAGTACCTGGGAAATGCCCTGAAGTTTGTACAGCAGAGTCAAGCCCTCCCCCCTTACCCATGCTGTATTGCTGTTATTTCTGCTTTTTTGATTGGTTTTTTATTTTCCCTTCTTTTGTTAGAGAGAGAAAGAACATGATATTGGGTGGGTAGGGGGAGGATCTTGGAGGATTTGGGGGAAGGGAAAAATATGATCAAAATATATGGCATTAAAATTTTTAAAAAGTAAAAGCAGTTTTAAAGAGACCTTTGTTGGCAATTTGTGGTCACAACACAACCCAACGTAACTCAATGCATTAAATTTGGAATTCTCTGAAAGACGTGATGCCCAGACTGAGAGGCAGCAGAGAGTTCCGTGGGTGGTTTGTCTTCACTCCAAATATTGGCAACAGAAGGGTCACAGGCAGTGTGGATGAGCCAGGAAACCACCTAAACACAATGTGCCTGCCTGATTATGAAGGGGTGGACCAAATTACTGGATTCCCTTAGTGGAGACTCTGAGGAGATGGGACAATGCTCGGGACAGAGCCCAGG